>NC_089495.1:188404846-188704846 GCF_036850765.1 Saccopteryx bilineata | reverse complement strand
TGCTGGCATGCTGCTAGGGCAGAGACCGTATAGCGTGCAAAGTCTAAGATATTTACACTCTGTCCCTTTCCAGAGTTTATCAATCCCTGCTCAAGATCATTGCTGGGGAATATATACCCATTTTGCAAATGAGGGGACTGAGGCAACTGAGCAATTATACGTTGTCCATAGTAAGACTGACAAAGATTTAAATTTACTGTGTATAAAAATAATGACAACTCAAACAACCATATTAATAAAAGAGTAACAACAACATTTGGTGAGTGCTTACCATGTGCTAAGAAACCGAGCTTTACTTGAAGTAAACTAATTCACTCTTCACAGCAAATCAAAAAGGCAATGGCATCATCATTCCAATTTTACAGATGGGAAAACTGAGGCTCAGAGGTTAAATGTCTTGACCAAGGCCGCATGCATGAATAGACATACATTGAACTACGTCTCCCTCTAAATCTAGCTTTTTACACAATTCAAAAAAATTATTTACCAGTGGTTTACAAACTTTTAAAGCCCCTATTATTCTATTGAAATTCTGTCCATGTTGGAGACCACTTTCAAAAAAAAAAATGTTTGAGATTATAAAAGATCTTCAGGAAAAGAAATCTTTGGGCCGGGAGAAGTGTGACATGTGCAGACAGGAGAGAAACTTGGTCACCCACAGAGCTGGGGTCACACAGTCCTGTCATTGCACATTTTAAGTAGCTTCTCTGGACTTCAGGGCCAAGTGGCCTGAAAGAAGGAAAAGCCGTTTGAACATCTTTGGGAGTGACAACCTGGATTCAGATAATAATTGCTTTCCGCCACAGTGACAATGTGCTGTGACATCGCTCCTGCCCTTCAATTTTTGTGAAGAGCAGATTTAGGGACAAAAACAAAAGGTTACTGCCACCTACTGTCCAATGTCAGTTTCAGCAGAAATGAATATCTTCAGCCTACAGGGTGAGGTCAGAATGAATGTCTAGGGAGGGCAAAGGAAATGCTTTGCAATTAAACCTTCACGGTAGAAATGGCAGTTAACCCTTTGAGTACTGGGTTTTTTCATGCTTGCTGACCCCCCGGTAGTGAGTTGTTGTTTTCAAAAACTGAAATTAGTTCCAGTTGCAGTTTTATTAACTTAAAATCATGTTTGTTTGATAACTAATTTATGGAAGAAAGAACATACATTTACCTTTTTTTTTAATGTTGCCTTACACATTTTTAAAGTAAAAATGTTTGTACGATTGTACTCTGGATGGTCAGGAGGCACGAGGATGTACATGAATGTTCGTACTACTCAAAGGGTTAAAAGTGTAGCAGTTAAGGCCCTGGCTAGGTTGCTCAATGGACAGAGCATGGTCCCACCACACTGAGGTCGCGGGTTCGATACCTGGTCGGGGCACCCATGAGAAGCAATCAATATGTGCACTACTATGTGGAACAAGTTGATGCTTCTTTCTCTTTCTCCCTTCTCCTTCCCTTCTCACCCCTTTTCCTCACTCCCTCCTTCCTTCTCTCTCAAATCAATGGGGGAAAAAAAGTTTAGCAATTAAAAGTTGGCAACGGAATGGCAAGTTTTTAATACCCCATGGATAGCACAACGAATAAGACAATAATGACAAGCACAGCTGACAGGTAGGAAGAGCCTGCTGTGTGTTGGCCCAGTGCTGGATGCTCAGGGCGGAGAGCACTTAGGGTGAGAATGTGGGCTCTGGAGATGAACCCCGAGTTCAGAATCCCCGCTCAGCTGAATTCTGAGTCCAGGACCCTGGGCAGGTTACTGAGTCTCGCTGGGCCTCAGTGTTCTAATCTGTAATATGGGGATAATCACAGCACCGACTTTAAGAGGTTGTTGTGAGAATTAAACAAATTAATATGTGCAAGGTGCCCTGGTCAGGGCCTGGCACACGAGAAGCACCATGTAGGTGTCAGCCATGCTTAGGATTATCATCATTATTATTGCTGATATTTTCATTCAGTGTCCCCTGAAGTTGCTGCTGGTGAGAATCAACTGAGGAACCAGCCAGCACTTCTGAGTCTCACCGGAAAGTCAGGCTAGGACCCTGGAGCTGCAGTTCTAGCAAATACACAGGTGGGTCTCATGCTCAGACACGTGCGGAGAACCCGGTGATGGTGACCACCTGTCCAGTCAGTGAGGGTGTCCTGGGAGGCGGGACTTTCATGTCAAAACTAGGGAAGTCCTGCGTAAACCTGGATGGGCTGACCACCCTGTTAGCTGTGCAAGGACTCTGTGAGGTTAAGGACTCTTTTTATCCCCAATTAACAAATGGCAAAACTGAGGTTCAAGGCGGTTCAGACAAACAATTCCTGTGAAGTTTTCTCCAGTCTCCAACAAATGAGAAAAATAAATCAGAACGAGGGTTTTCATTCAGAAAAACCTATTCATTCCAAAGAGCTAGCTTTTTATTTTGAAAAAGGACAAAGTTTGAAGGTGATGTCAAAATGCCCTTTCTTTCCTAAGCCGAGGGTGGCAGGTGCTTTGATGACCGTATCTGACATGAAACACAAGCTGCCATATGGCAGAGGGTTTTGTTTCTGAAATGGGACTCATGTCGGAAGGCCTAGCATTATGAGAATGTGGGATAAATCTTCCTCTGGGTGGGAGCCATTCAGGTGAGAAAGTCCCCTTATTTCTTCTCCACTTCCCAGCTGTGTCCTTGAGGCCAGTCCTCCAACTGGGCTGCACTTTAGAATCACAGGTGGAGGTTCCCTGTGCTCGGGCCCCAGCCTGCCCGATTCCATCAGTATATTTTCTTTTTTTAGAAAAAGTTTTTTAAAAGATTCTCCCCCCCCATTGATTGAGAGAGAGAAAGGGGGGAGAGAGAAGTATCAACTTATTGTTCCACTTAGCTGTATACTCATTGATTGCTTCTCGTACGTGCCCTGACCAGGGATGAAACCTGTGACCTTGGTATGCTGGGACAATGCTCAATTCATGGAGCCACCTGGCCAGGACCCTTTCTGTATATTTTCCAGCTCTCTAGTGAGTTCCATGATAGGCAGGGCTGAGAGCCACTGTTTTGAATATTTCAGGGTGAACAAGTGTCCCCCTGGGGACCTTGTGGGCACTGCCTTCCCTGACAGATCGAGGCCCGGGATTCCCAGGACCCATCGCCGCCAGCCTGGACATTGGAGAATGTTCCCACCCCTTTCCAGCTCTCCTTCACGGGCCCTCTGCCTTGTCAGCTTTCCTAAGCACGAGGGTGCAGGTCACACTTGCTCCTGGGCAGCCTCACCTTTCCGCTCGGCTGTGAGAAGTGAGGTGCGCATGTCCCGGGGGAGGATGGCGAAAGGGCTGCCTGAGTCGGGAGCACTCACCCTCCCCTCCTTGTCTGGGCACCCTCTCCTCCTCTGAGAATGAAAGCTATGGAGTGAGACCAGCCTCTGTCAATCTCACAATGCTGAGGCTTTGAGCCAGGCGCTGAGCCTTCTGGATACACTTTCTTGTGGGAATGGCTGTAGCCATGATGAGGGCCGTGTTAAACACTGTTGAGGGTTTTCTGTGTGCTGTGCACTTCTGACTTGTGTGCATTGATTTCCCAACAGCCCTCTGGGTTAAATGCTATTATTTGCTGAATTTTCTGGTGAGAAACTGAGGCACAGAGAGGTTGTGGCGCTAACCCAGCAGGCCTTATACATCATAGTGTTGCGGGGACAGTTAAAGGAGGTGGGCACATGTCTGGCATGTATGAGCATCTCGCAAGTGGCCGTGAGATATAGACAAGGCATATCTCTGTGTATATTATTATATTAAAAAGCTCTCTTTGGAGCTATGCTGCTCTCTATTTACGAATCACAATAATTTAAGCAGTATTTCTCAAAATGGGGACAATCCCCCCCCCCGGAACATTTTTGATTGTCATGACTCAGAGTGGGGGGTGGCTACAGGCACCGAGTGCATAGAGAACAGAGTTGCTGCTGAACATCCCATAATGCTCAGGGCGGCCCCACAGCAGAGAATGATCTGGCCCCAGATGTCCCCAGTGCAGAGATTGAGGGACTTAGTGATTGTTCTCCTCACATAACGGCTCAGTATACCCTACGGGCCTATGTTTCTGGAGAGCTGGTTAGAGAACCAGTCCACATGGTCAGGCTGGCACATCCAGCAAAACAAGCCCTCTGTCCCCCTACTCCAAACAGCAAACGCTCCCGCCTGGGTTCAGACCCTGCCTCGCGCCAGCTGTGGGCAGAAGCCTCCGCTCAGGGTCTATATATAGGATGAGGGGTAGACAAGGGACCATCGCAGATCTAACCTCATCCGTCTCCTGTGAGGATGACCAAGGTGAGCCCATGTGGCGTGCAGCCCATTGGCTTTCCCACACCAATGATTCGTGTTCATGTTGCCTCATTTTAGATCCAGGTTAAAAATAAGCCTACCTTCTAGGAACCGATCAAACACCAACCCTGGTCCCAGCCACCCCGGAGAAAGAGCAGTCTGCAGCTCTGGCAATAAAATGACTGTCAAATGGCAAGGGGAGGTCCTGGATGGGTGGAATGGTGACAGAATTAGTCACCGAGTAAACAGAAACACCTTTGATCAATGTAATGGTATGTAGGCAAACTGTGAGCCCTCCTCACCACCCAGTTGAAGACAATGCCAACATGGTCAGGCTGGCACACCCAGCAAAACAAGCCCTCTGCCCCCCTACTCCAAAGGCAAAGTCAATGGGAGTAAAGAGAACAGACTTGCTCGGCCAGTTCCGTGGTCCTGCATCTCCCTGTGTTCCCCAGCACGCGGTAGACACTATGAGGACTACCAGGTGCAGTGGTGCCAGCTGCCTCCTCCACAAGGGGGCGCATGAAGACTCACCTCCATGCCTGTGTGCTACCCCAGCCCTCTGTCCTGTCCTGATACGGAACTGCCAGGGCCCAGGGGAAGGGGTGCCGTCATCAGCTCCATCTGGGTGTTTTCAGAATGCTCGGTATTTGATACCACTGTTGGAACACTTGATTATGTTTGTATAAATGGTTGATGTTCCCAGAAGGCTTTGAGCTCACTATCTGATTCTCAGCGTTGCTGCAAACATCGTCAAGCTAATGATAGTGGGGTACATTAACTGAAGCCTTACTACTTACTACGAGCCAGGCAGGACCAGGATTAGGGGGAGGCAAGAGAGGCCCCCAGGAGCAAAGTGCAAACAGGCACTGTCTCAAGTTGAGCAGGCAGAGAACTGGCACTGGCCAGCGAGTGCCTCCCTACATTCTGCCCCCAAGGTGCCTGACTTGCTTCACTCTAGTCCCGGTCCCAGGGCCTGGCATTTTACTTCCGACGTCTGCATTTTCCTACTGCAGCTCCTCAGTCCCCCATTACACAGATGAAGAAACTGAGGCTGTGATGCAACCCCTTGAGCCCTAGAATGTAAACTGTGAGGCAGGACCTTGCTTGTCCTGCCTGCACATGGGGAGCCCTCAGTTCACATTAATGTGATTAAATGAAATAACTGTCCCCAGATCAGAAAGCCTGGAGGAGGCACAGTGAGGGTTGAACCTGTTTCTACTTGATTCAGGAGGTCAAATCCTTAACCTTTCCCAGCCCACCTCTGAGCAGAGGCGAGAGAAACTGCTGACATGGTGACAGTCAACAGTTTCACGCTGGAGCAGGACAGATGAGCCTGCATGGGCCGGGGTTCCTGGGCCTCCCAAGGCCTTCCCATCATCTCCCCATGCAACTTCTGATGTTAGCAACCAGCCTCCATGGTTGCTCTTCTGGGCCCATTGCTCTCCCAAAGTGCATGCAGTTTTCCTAAAAAGATCACCCTTCCCAAGTTTCAGAACTGTTCAGAAAAAGAATCTTCCATGATTTGGGACATTGGCCTGTTGCCCCCTTTTTCTCAAATTGAAAACTACCTTAGGTCCTGGCCGGTTTGCTCAGTGGTAGAGCATTGGCCTGGCATGTGGATGTCCTGGGTTTGATTCCTAGTCAGGGCACACAGGAGAAGTGACCATCTGCTTCTTTACTCCTCCCCCTCCCCTTTCTCTCTCTCTCTCTTCTCCTCCCACAGCCATGGCTTGATTGGTTTGAGGGAGTTGGCCCTGGGCACTGAGGACAGCTCCATGAAGCCTCTGCCTCAGGCACTAAAAATAGTTCAGTTGCAAGCATTGGCCCCAGTCCGGGGTTGCCAGGTGGATCCCCATGGGGGCGCATGTGGGAGTCTGTCTCTCGCCCCTTCTCACTTGGAAAAAAACCCAGAAAACTACCTTAGCATGCCCCCACTTTTGGCTTTTATTTATGGAGAGAGCGAGCAGGACATAGACACCCCAGGCCTAAAGCCAGGCTATTACAGCAGGGCATGGGTGAGGGTGGGGTGAGTGAGGCATTGACCCCTGCTATGAAATTAAAGGAGGAGCCAGAAAACTCAGCCATGAAGATGAGGAATACATGTTGACTTGGGGTGGTGAACACACAATAAAATATACAGATGATGGACTAAAGAATTGTACACTTGAAACCTATATAATTTTATTAACCAATGTTACCTCAATAAAAAAATAAAATAAAAATTAAAAGCAAATGATGAATATACTTTTATACAACCTTAAAAAAACCCAGAATGAATGCTGTTACTGATCCTGCCTTTAATTAACATGTTATTTTGTTCATCATCGATCTCTTGGCATTATTTAAAAAACTTTTTTAAATACTGCCTTAAAATATAATTTATTTTTATGACTGAGGTTTTTTTTTTTTTTGGCATCTCTTAAATTCTGCACCCGAGTTGAGTGCCTCACTCATGTCACTCAAGTCTTGGCCTTTAATTAAACCCCAGTTCTCAACCTCCTCTCTGTGAGACCTAGAAGGTGTCCCTCCAACCTGCCCCCAGCCTCATGTTCCTACTTGTAAAATGGAGATGACAATAACAGCAACGAAAATAACAGCTAACACCAATTACGTGCATAGGCGTTCATGGGCATTGATCCTTTCGGCCCTTGCGGACTTCACTTTGAATGCTACACTATTATTATATCCATTTTACAGATTAGGAACCTGAAGCCCCAGGGCACCCACCCTCTAATCATCATGACTCTTCGAGGCAGAAAACGAAGTTGCAGAGAGCAATGGCAATCCAAGTTTCTGGAGCTGTGCAGCTGGGATCTGACCCCGGCGCTCCCTAAGATGGTAGTCCTGAGTGTTAACTAAGATGATTTGTAGAAGGGACAGATTCACAAAAGGCATTCGAGGCTTTCTTTTCCCTGTCTTCTCCACATCTCAGACACTGCCCCGAGGTGCCCTCGAAGTTAGCTTTACCATGGGGCATTCTTGTCCTGACAGTAGCCTCTAAATCGCATACCTGACCCTCCATCTGCTGATTTCCCCCCAAGTTTACATTTCAAATGAGCTTCAATGGCTCCATGAGAATAGGAGCTATTTCTGTTGCTTTGTACCTGGCACCAACCCACATTATCCTTTCATCCTATAAAATCATTTAAGGTAAGGCTATCTTTGGGTCCATCTCACAGATGGTAAAACTGAGGCTCACAGATGCCCAAGGCCACACAGTGAATCAATGGCAGGCTGGAGTCAAACAACCCTCTCTGACTCCCTGCTTCTACACATCACTGCCTGCCCCAAAACAACAAGCCCTCTCATGCTGAAAGGATCTGGAAGAGGTTACCTGTTGAGTCCCTGGTGGGAGTGTCTTCAGTCCCCTGGTGTCACTTGGAGCTGCTCGTGTGCAGGATGTCTTGTCTCCTGCTGTTACAGCCCAGTAGCAGCTGTCAACTGAGCCCCGCTCTCTGCCCTTTGCTTCCTCACCCGGAGCTTGCTGGCTGAATACACAAGGCAGGGCCAACGCGGGGCTAGGTGGGGCTGTCCTGTCCCCTGACTGCCCTATGGAAGCAGCTTCTCTTCCTGGCTGTCCTCGTCTCTCCAATAAAAACCAACCAGCTGATTTCTTGCACTAATGCCTCCCTGGCACTCCAAGCATCCTGTCTGGTGCCCCTCACCCACCGCAGCCGCTCAGGTTGACCTGGGTAGCTAATTCCCTTCCCCAGTAACTGTGAGTCATGGTCACAACAGGGAAAACCCGTTCTGTAAGGTTTTTGCAGTTCTGTCTGCCTTTTACCTTTATTTATTCCAGAACACCGCCTCTACTACCACCTAACCAAACCACCCAATTGGAAGGAAATAGCATCTCACCCGCTGCGCTGCCCCCACTCATGTAAACATCATTCACAAAGGGCTTAGGGCACTGGCAAGCAGGTAACCTAACTGTGGCTCGTTGCTCTGGAGACAGAGCATGGCATTGGAAGAGGCATTCTTTCCCTCTGCAGGCCAGAAATTCAGGACAGGCTGTTTAATTTATTTAATTCCATCAAGGGTATTTTCTAAAGTGTCTCCCAAGGACATATGCAATGCCATCTGAGAGCACAAATTAACAATAGCAAAAAGAGATAGGAAAACAAGAGTGGGTACATCAATGGGACCAGCATCAGTGAAAATGTGCATGTTGATTTACAAAGTTGTTATGAAGATATGGCATTGAGCTTCCTACCAGCCACTGCAAAAAGGGAAACACGGAAAATCATACTCTTCCGTGTTCTTGAGTAAACATTTAGGAGAAATGCAAACTAGTAATTATTGTGGTTTTATTCATTAATATGCTCATGCAAGCATCCATCATGAATACCTGTCGAGTACCAGGCTATGAATAGACCCCAATTTAGAGAGGTGAGGAACAGAGGCCCTGTCTCTACCCTCCCAACCCTCTCTGGGTTCATTGTAATTGAGCACAGACCTACAAATAAACTCAGAACCACAAGACGTAATCCTCGTTACGAAACAAAAGCCAAGGCTGCTAAGAGAGAGAGAAACGGGAAGACAGAGAAGTCCCCTTTCAAAAAGCAACACCACTGAAAGGACAAAAATAGTATTTAAATAAACACGGAATTCATAATTGGATGTGCCACAATTAGGGCTGTAAACTCGATTCCAGCCCGGTGCTGTATCCTTAAATCTGGAATGCAATCGACACAATTACTAAGTAACAGTCATGCACGCAGACTGCGCCTACATGAGCACAGAGGCAGTCTGGCCCGTAGGGTCCGGAGCTTGGGCTCTGGCCCTGGGCTCAGGCTGTGACTGTAACCGACCAGCTGTGCGACTGAGAGCCAGGTGCTTTGCCTCCCTAAGTCTCCATCGCCCCCCGGGCCGTGAGCATCTTTGTGTTGATTTTGTGCTTGTTTGTGTATCCCTGGCTCCAAGCACGCTGCAGACCAAGGTGCAGAGCGGGGGTTGGGGGGGGGGGGGGCTCGGACTACTGCTTCCGACCGGACTGGCTCACTCTGAATTATTTGTGACGACGACTGCCATGTGGACAGTGTTTTTACTTTTTGCAAGGCACTTTGCATCAGTCCCTCTCAGTTACATCCATGTGGTAATTAGGATTTTTGCACCAATTTTATAGAAGAAGAATACACAGGTTTGGGGATCTGAGTGACTTAGGTCAGTAAGAAGCATCACTCAGGTGGTGCACCTGGCAGGGTGTCGGGCATATTGTAGACTCTCATCAAGTGTTAACTTGGTAGTAGTGGCAGAGAGGCAGGGCCGGCAACATAGTTGACAGGACCTAGTGCAGAAATAAATAAATAAGCAAAAATAAAAAGCAGGGCCTCTTGCACAAGCAGGTGAAGAAGGCACTAAGATGTGTATAGAGTGCTTCCTTTCTTCCATGGTATCTCTCTACTTGCCATGCTTTTTCCTTGCTATTCAAAGTCATTCTAAGTGAGGAAAATTAACACGTTCAGTTATTAGCACGGATTCCATCACTCACGGTGGGCTGCGCAATGCCATTTGTAACGCCACAAGCTCGTGTGCCGACCCATGCGATCACTTACGCAGTTCGCGCCTGTTCTCGCTAAGGCACAGGGAGCACCCCACAAACCAATTCCGTGGTCTTTGTTCCGCCTCTTCACGCTTTCTGCCAACACTGTCTACTGCCAGTTCTCTGGTGAGTAAGGGGGCGGGGGTCAAAGGAAAAGAAACTATGGGTCCCCCTGTCTTTCTCTCTCTGTGTCACGGTTCTCAGCGCAGGGGGAGTAACATGTGTGGGAGGGATAGGAGAAGGTTCTTTGGTTCCTTGTTTCTTAGAAGGCTCTGCCTTCTTTCTGCATTTGAGACGGTTTCTGATTTGGATGGAAAGTGTGGCTTCTCAGCTCTGTCAGGGCCCCTGCGGACTCAGTTGTACCCATAACACCAGGGGTCCCCAAACTTTTTACACAAGGGGCCAGTTCACTGTCCCTCAGACCGTTGGAGGGCCGCCACATACAGTGCTCCTCTCACTGACCACCAATGAAAGAGGTGGCCCTTCTGGAAGTGTGGCGGGGGGGGGGGTAAATGGCCTCAGGGGGCCACATGCGGCCCGCGGGCTGTAGTTTGGGGATGCCTGCCACAATTATGTGGCTTTGAGGCTCGCTGAAAGGGTGCCCCCCCCGGCTCCTCTGCCCGTGGGGCATCAGGAATGCCACACGCAAACAAGGCACAACAGACAGTGGACACGCATACTGCATGTATCTCCTCTATCCACGTGCCTCATTGTCTGTGGATTCGACGCCCTTTACCTAATTCACCATCTCCCCCCACCCCCTTGCGTAACCGCCCATTAATCTTTTAAATGTCTCCACAGTGTTGTCTTTTCCAGAAGATAATGTAGTCGGGATCATACAGCATGTTGCCCTTTCAGATCCGCTTCCTTCACTTAGTCATAGGTGTTCAAGGTTTCTCCACGTCTTTTCATGGCCTGACAGCTCATTTATTTTTAGCATTAACTTATATTCCATTGTCTAGATGTACCAGTTGAGTTATCCATTCATCTACTGAAAAATGTCTTGGTTCCTTTTAAGTTTCAGCAACTATGAACAAAGCTGCTATAGACATCCATGTACAGGTGTTCCTGTGGAGATAAGCTTTCAACTCCTTTGGGTCAGTGTCAAGGGGGGCACGATTGCTGGATCATATGGTAAGAGTGTGTTCAGTCTTATGAGAAACTACCAAACTGTCTTCCAAGGTGGCCACATCATCGTGCATTCCCGCCAGCAGGGGGCGAGATTTCCTATTGCTCCATGTCCCCGTCAGCATTTGGTGTTGTCAGGGTTTTGCATTTGGGCATTGTATGTAATAGGTTTTCCCATTAGATTTTACTTCCACACAAGTTCAAAGATAAAATTGTTAAGAATCTCGACCACAAAGCATTAAGCCAAGCTCACAGCCCTGGCTGGAGTCACCAGCAGTTTGAAGCATAAACTTCACGGGGAAAGAACTGACTCCCCAATGCCCACCCAGCTGCCCCCTGAGAAGAGACCGCCCCCCGCTGTGCCTCCTTTAGGTGGTGCTCGGCATCACGTCTCCTGACTTGGTTTGCCTCTTAATCTTCCAGCTTTACCATCTCCACCCCTCTTCAAATATTGACGAACTCATGAGGCTGTCTGCTCCTGGTATGAGCCTGCTTTCCTGGAACCTGGGACGGGAGCCGGTCGCTGTGGCAAAGCGAGTCATTCGGAATCTGAAGTCTCTCCAGACCCTCTCCAGGCCTCCCCACACCCCCCTGCCTCCACCCTGTGCACACCAGCCTTGCAGACACTCCTTCCTCTTACACGCAGGCCTCTCACTCACTTTGTTTCTGATCTCTGAGCCAGAGGCGGGCACGATTCAGACGTGACAGTGTGGTCACGTGTGCTCACCTAGCTTCAACTGAGACAGTAAGTCTGATGTGTACCTTTGTCTTGTGTGCACTTAGTGTTCTTCAGATCACTTTCTTGCACATTACAATGGGCTCCTTAATCTAACCCTATGAACTAAGAAGTATCTATTTGGGAAAGGAGGAAACATAGGTTTAGAGAAGACAGATATCTTGCCCCAACTCAAACTATATACTGGTGCTTGAGTCAGGGCCCAGCCACTGTTAGGAATGCAGGCTGTGGAGTCAGACAGTCTGAAAAAGAATCTTGGCTTCAGCAGCTGGTTATCTGTGTGACCTTGGGCAGGTGGCTTGCCCTTTCTGTGTTTCAGTTTTATCATCTGTAGAATGGGGATATTGGCAGCACCAAAGTCATGGAGTTTTTGTGGGAATTAAGTGAGTTCATTCACAGACAATACTTAGCACAGTGCTCAACACAGAACATGATTAATAAAACGACAGCCACTCAGGGGTAGGGTTGGGGTTTCAATGAATACTATCCAACTTCACAATCTGTTGTCAACAAAATTTTCAGTATTTATATCTAAAAATATAATATATATATGCATGCACGAATAAACCAAAAAACACAAATACATGTAATTCAAGGGAAAGAAAAAACAGTAACAAAGCCCACATGTGATCTAGAAGTCACATGCAGACTTCACTGAATGTTAATCACTTGACTAGGCTTATCTGTTTGAAATCTCTGATTCTTTAAGTCACCTTTTTAACTGAAGCAGAACTTTGGGAACTACACTGTCTGCATTCTCATGGCCCAGTGAGACAGTCTAACCCTCTGACTCCTGCATGAGTGGAAGACTCCCTTGCTAAGCACCAGCCAAGGAGACACAACTTCAGAGAAGTTTCTTATTCACCACAGTCTGTGTCCCTTGTAGATACACTGCTGTCACCTGGAAAGGCCCAGTCTGCCATTCCCCTAATCTAAAACCATGGCTTCCGTTATTTAATGGTATTTATTTATTGGCTTCTACAAGGGGGCTGGCCACGAGAAGAACGTCTGAGATCAGGGCCCTGGGTGAAATCCCAGTTTGGTCTTGGGCTTGAGTTGTGTTGAGGTCAATGTGGTATAAGCCTTACTTAGCTTTTGGCCTGGTGCTTCCTCCGAGTAGCCCTGGGAACGTGGGGAAGTTTCTTTAACTCCCTGGGACAAAGGGTCTTCATTGTCACATTGGGGCCAAAGCCTAATGTGTATAAAATATTTAGCAAAGTTCCTGGCACACAGGTGTGATAGAGGCCAGCAGAGGGTAGGTCCTGTTTATTTTAACTGTGAAAAGGAGAAGCCACCTATGTTGGGTGAGGTAGAGCAGGGTTTTACAATGTTGGCACTGTTGACATTTGGGGCTGGGGCTCCTTTAGGTGTGACTGTCCTGTGTACTGTAGAATGTTTAGAAGCATCCCTGGTCTCACTGGATGCCAGTAGCACCTCCCTCTCCCAGTTGTGACAACCCCGAATGTCCCTGGACATTGCCAGATGTCCCTTTGGGGCAAAATTGCCCCCACTGAGAACCGCTGGGGTAGAGAGATGGGTGAGAGGCGTGTACTGCCTTGACAAGCTGAAGATTGAAGACAAGAGGCTCGGAGGGTGGAGGACTGAAATTCCCAGGGTGGGGGGGAAGAGGAGGAGAGGGTTGTATGGTGGGCTCTGGGCTTACCAGGTTGCTCCATGGGAACACAGGACATGATGACTCTAGTTATTATTATCACTATTCACACCAAGAATAAGGCTGGGAATGTGACTGGGGCCAGACTCGGAAAGTGTTTGCTTGTCACACTAGCAGTCTGGGCTTTGTCCTGAGGGGCCACCCAAGGTGTTTACACTGCGGGGGAATTTGTGGTACTGATGGCAGATGAAATAGAGAAATTCTGACACATGCTACAACACTCACGAATCCTGAAGACATGATGCTAAGTGGAATAAGTCAGACACAAAAGGACAAACAGTGTATGAGTCTATTTATATGAGATAACCCAGAATCGTCAAATCTATAGAGCAGAAAGTAGAATGGTGGTGGCCAGGAACTGGGGGGAGGTGAGGGGAGTCACTGTTTAATGGGGACAGAATTAAATTAGGAAGATAAGACACTTCTGGAGATGGATGGTGGGTGATGGTTGCATAGCAATTTGAAAGTCTTTAATACCACTGAACTGTACACTTAAAAATGGTTAAAGTGAAAAATTCCATGTTCTGTACATACAATCGCAATAAGAAAGCACAGGATACCTATTCAATATGAATTTCAGATAAACCAATGAGTAATTTTTTTTTTAGTATCACCCTGTCCCAAAGCTTTGCACAGGCATAGCAGGAGTTACATCCCATGCTCTGCTGTGGAATACTTACATTAAACAAGATTTGTTGTTTATCTGAAATTAAAATTAACCTGTGTGTCCTGTGCTTTTATTTGCTAAATCTGGCAGTGGTATTTTGGGGTTACTCCTCAAAGAGAATGTGCTGGAGGGGAAGCGAATGGTGGCAGGCAAGCCAGTGAGGATGCGTTTAGCCACAAGGAACAGGAAACGTGACCTACCAACAGCGGTCCTGATGTAAGGCCTACGCCTGTGTGATTACGGGAGGGCTGTGGGAAGGTGCTGCTGGCTGGCCCAGCAGCTCACAGTGTCTTCAGACTCTGAAAGAAAAGAGTCTCAGTCCATGTTAGATATTTTTATTAGGTGTGGCTCACTTCTATGTGATTCAACACTTTTTGGAGATAGAATTCCTGCCACTTTGGGTCCTGGGTTTGGAAAGAGAGGGACCGCGTCTGCTTCTATATGACAGTGCCCAGGAGAAAGATCTTGGCCTCATAGATCCTAGTCTAGATTTAGGGGTACAGCCTTTTTTTAGTGTATTGGACAGGGTAAGGGAGCTCACCCAATCTAATCCCCTGATTTTGCTAAACCAGGCTCCCAACACCAGCTTCATGGTGGTCTCCTACCTTCTTGCTTATGCAGAGCCTGCAGGGAGGTCAAAGCTATAGGAGAGAGAGCACCTAGGGGGAGGCACCCAGGAAGTGGACAGATCTACACGGACCAGTGTGGAAACCAAACACCATGTTCCATTCCCACAGCTCTCACCATCTGGCTCTTGCTTCTAATCACAAGAAGCAATGGCTTCCCTGCTAAACTGTTCTCAGGCATGGCAAAGGGAGAGGAATCTATTTTCTGCCATTTCCCCAGCTTGTCCTGGACTTCATTATGGTGAACACAGGGTCCAATAAAATTGTATAAATATCACGATGTTGGCAATGTTCTTTGCCACAGGGAGGCATTAGTTAGAAAGCTGTTTTAAATGAGCCTCTGTAAAAACTTCTGCAAATGGAGTTGGAAATAAGGCATTTTGAGCTGCTAATAATCTCCCCTTATCTAATGTGACCCCTCCCGGGGTTTTCTTTCTTATGTGAATGAAATAAGAGGACACACACACACACACACACACACACACTCAAGGCAGGCAGGGGTTTGTTTTGTTTCCTCTTCTGTTTTCAGGAAGGTGGATGGGGCTTCCTGATAGCCCCATCCACCTGGTAGCAGGAGGATGACGCTCATGGTAGCAGGAGCGTCAGAAAACCACCTCAGTTCTTCCTCTTGGGGTCAGAGCAAGCAGGAGCTCAAGACGGAGGCCAACTCGAGAGCTCTTAGCGTGGGTGCTCCCAGAATGGAGAAAAGGTTACGGTGTCAGAGCGACACAAGCAGCACTGTACTCACGATGGTGCTGTGGGGGGAAGAGCATTCGTATCCCCTGTTGTAGCCCCTGTCGCTGCCCCTCCCCCATCCTGCACGATAATCATGGATGCTTCAAAGTCAGATATTTCACTTTATTAATATTAGCACTTCAGAATCAAGACTATATATTTTTTTTGAGGCACGGTTTCTACCCTTGCCTTCCCCCTTGCTGGTCCACTAGCTCGTTGCCATCAACAGCGGGGGGCAGGGGGGGGGGAAGTGGGTAAATCTTTGGGAGAAGTCCTCCCCTTTCCCAGAATGCATCCTGCGAGAGCTCAGAGTGAATTACTCACGCACCTGATGATTATATTTGCATATGACACACGGAACTGATCCTCTCAGCCAGAGGAGCGGAGAGCACAGTGCCCACTGCGTTCATGCACGACCGAGGTGTGCAGACCCCCTTTCTTCTTGATGCCGTTAACTCAGGATTGGTCGGTGTGCTGATCGCACCCCCCCAACCCCAACCCCGTCTTGAGGAATAGAGACTGCAGGAATGAGGCAGTGTTCAGGGGGTCCCTTCCCAGAAGCCCCAGCATCAGATGAAAGGACAGGGTTTCTAACCCTAGGTCTGGAATTGACTAACCCGGGCTGGAGTGGAAGCCATGGTGGGTGGCCCTGATCAGTCCCCCATCACAGAAGGCTCAGGCTCCAGCTTCTGGAAGGGGTGGGTGGCTGTGGGTGGCTCCTCTCTCCAGCACTTTTCATCTCCCCAGATCAGGCTCCTTCCCTGGGCAGTCAGTGTGCCACAACTGCTGGGTCCGGAAACAGAAAGATTTGGCCACCTTGCTTTATGCGAACAGCTTGGGAGGGTGCCCCAGCTTGAGAGCTCCCTGTCCAGGACTGAAGCCTTGGTTGAGACTGTATGGCAGCGCCCACCTTCTCCCCTCCCCCAGTCTTGCTCCTGTCCCTCCCTCCAAAGGTGACTTACAAGATCCCACCTGTTAAACTCCCTACAGGCGAATCTCCACCGCAGAGGCTGCTGCTCATAGAACCAAATCATGACAGTGGCCTTAGGAAAGTTGATTTTAAAAATCAAAATGCATGTGTCAAAAAGCACAATGAACATTTTAAAAGGTTATTCAAACACATGCAAACCAAATAAGTGGACCTGTCACTCCAGCTCTGAGAGCCACACACTTTCCTGTGTGTAGTTTAAGGCAAGCATTCTTGATGTGGTCCAGGAATCCAGGGGTGTCCCTGACCCTCTCGGGGCATCCAAGAGGTCATACTATGTTCACAATAATACTGACAAGCTATTTGACTTTTTCTCTCATCAGGTACAGGTAGTATGAAACGTATATTGATAGTTGCAGAATTCACACTACAACTCACTTCAAGAAACTCTATCACCTGTCAAGTTTTGGTGTGGTATCACGGTACTCATTATTACTGGAATAAGGGATTAAAATGCTTTTTTCTTTTCAATCACATAACTGGGTGGGGTTGGATTTTCTTCATCTATTTCAACCAAAACATTCATCCACCCATCCATCCATCTATCCACCCACGCATCCATGCGCCCACCCACCCGTCTACCCACCTATCCATGCATTCATCTATGTATCCAGCTATCCACGCATCCATCCATCTATACCAGTGGTTCTCAACCTTTCTAATGCCGTGACCCCGCAATACAGTTCCTCATGTTGCGGTGACCCCAAACCAAAAAATAATTTTGGTGGCTACTTCATAACTGTAATTTTGTTACAGTTATGATTCGGAATGTAAATACCTGATATGCGTTATGTATTTTCCAATGGCTTTAGGCGACCCCGCTGGGGTCGCGACCCACAGGTTGAGAACCGCTGATCTATACCTTTATCCTTCCACCTACCCTCCCATGCATCCATCCATGTGCATCGGTCTATTTGTCCTTCCATCCATGCAGCAGCCATCCCGCCATCCATTCACTCATCCACTCCTCCTTTTCTCCTTTCTTTTTTTTTTTTTTAATAAATTTTTATTAATGGTAATGGGATGACATTAATAAATCAGGGTACATATATTCAAAGAAAACATGTCTAGGTTATTTTGTCATCAAATTATGTTGCAAACCCCTCGCCCAAAGTCAGATTGTCCTCCGTCACCCTCTATCTAGTTCTCTGTGCCCCTCCCCCTCCCCCTAACTCTCTCCCTCCCTCCCTCCCATGTCCTCCCTCCCCCCCCACCCTTGGTAACCACCACACTCTTGTCCATGTCTCTTAGTCTCATTTTTATGTTCCACCAATGTATGGAATCATGTAGTTCTTGTTTTTTTCTGATTTGCTTATTTCACTCCTTATAATGTTATCAAGATCCCACCATTTTGCTGTAAATGATCTGATGTCATCATTTCTTATGGCTGAGTAGTATTCCATAGTGTATATGTGCCACATCTTCTTTATCCAGTCTTCTATTGAAGGGCTTTTTGGTTGTTTCCATGTCTTGGCCACTGTGAACAGTGCTGCAATGAACATGGGGCTACATGTGTCTTCACGTATCAATGTTTCTGAGGTTTTGGGGTATATACCCAGTAGAGGGATTGCTGGGTCATAAGGTAGTTCTATTTGCAGTTTTTTGAGGAACCACCATACTTTCCTCCATAATGGTTGTACTACTTTACAGTCCCACCAACAGTGAATGAGGGTTCCTTTTTCTCCACAGCCTCTCCAACATTTGCTATTACCTGTCTTGTTGATAATAGCTAATCTAACAGGAGTGAGGTGGTATCTCATTGTAGTTTTGATTTGCATTTCTCTAATAACTAATGAAGCTGAGCATCTTTTCATATATCTGTTGGCCATTTGTATCTCTTCCTGGGAGAAGTGTCTGTTCATGTCCTCTTCCCATTTTTTTATTGGATTGTTTGTTTGTTTGTTATTGAGTTTTATGAGTTCTTTGTAAATTTTGGATATTAGGCCCTTATCTGAGCTGTCGTTTGAAAATATCAGTTCTCATATAGTTGGCTGTCTGTTTATTTTGATATCAGTTTCTCTTGCTGAGCAAAAACTTTTAATTCTGATGTAGTCCCATTCATTTATCTTTGCCTTCACTTCTCTTGCCATTGGAGTCAAGTTCATAAAATGTTCTTTAAAACCCAGGTCCATGATTTTAGTACCTATGTCTTCTTCTATGTACTTTATTGTTTCAGGTCTTATATTTAGGTCTTTGATCCATTTTGAATTAATTTTAGTACACGGGGACAGGCTGTAGTCGAGTTTCATTCTTTTGCATGTGGCTTTCCAGTTTTCCCAACACCATTTGTTGAAGAGGCTTTCTTTTCTCCATTGTGTGTTGTTGGCCCCTTTATCAAAGATTATTTGACCATATATATGTGGTTTTATTTCTGGGCTTTCTATTCTGTTCCATTGGTCTGAGTGTCTATTTTTTTTTGCCAATACCATGCTGTTTTGATTATCGTGGCCCTATAATATAGTTTAAAGTCAGGTATTGTAATGCCCCCAGCTTCATTCTTTTTCCTTAGGATTGTTTTGGCTATTCGGGGTTTTTTATAGTTCCATATAAATCTGATGATTTTTTGTTCCATTTCTTTAAAAAATCTCATAGGGATTTTGATGGGAATTGCATTAAATTTGTATATTGCTTTGGGTAATATGGCCATTTTGATTATATTTATTCTTCCTATCCAAGAACAAGGAATATTTTTCCATCTCATTGTATCTTTTTCGATTTCCCTTAACAATGCTTTGTAATTTTCATTATATAGGTCCTTTACATTCTTTGTTATGTTTATTCCTAGGTATTTTTTTGTTGTTGTTGCAATCGTGAAGGGGATTATTTTTTTGAGTTCGTTTTCTAATATTTCATTGTTGGCATATAGAAAGGCTATGGACTTTTGTATGTTAATTTTGTATCCTGCGACCTTACTGTATTGGTTTATTATTTCTAATAATCTTTTTGTGGAGTCCTTCGGGTTTTCGATGTATAGGATCATATCATCAGCAAAAAGTGATAGCTTTACTTCTTCTTTTCCGATATGGATGCCTTTTATTTCTTTGTCTTGTCTGATTGCTCTGGCCAGAACTTCTAGCACCACGTTGAATAAGAGTGGAGAGAGTGGACAACTCTGTCTTGTTCCTGATTTAAGGTAGAAAGTCCTCAGTTTTATGCCGTTTAATAGGATGTTGGCTGATGGTTTATCATATATGGCCTTTATCATGTTGAGATATTTTCCTTCTATACCCATTTTGTTGAGAGTCTTAAACATAAAATTGTGTTGTATTTTATCAAAAGCCTTTTCTGCATCTATTGATAAGATCATGTGGTTTTTGTTCTTTGTTTTGTTGATATGGTGTATTACGTTAACCGTTTTGCGTATGTTGAACCATCCTTGAGATTCTGGGATGAATCCCACTTGATCATGATGTATTATTTTTTTAATATGTTGTTGTATTCGGTTTGCCAGTATTTTGTTTAGTATTTTAGCATCTGTATTCATTAGAGATATTGGTCTGTAGTTTTCTTTCTTTGTGCCATCCTTGCCAGGTTTTGGTATGAGGGTTATGTTGGCCTCATAAAATGTGTTTGGAAGTATTGCTTCTTCTCCAATTTTTTGGAAGACTTTGAGTAGAATAGGAACCAAGTCTTCTTTGAATGTTTGATAGAATTCACTAGTATAACCGTCTGGGCCTGGACTTTTATTTTTGGGGAGATTTTTAATAGTTTTTTCTATTTCCTCCCTGCTGATTGGTCTGTTTAGGCTTTCTGCTTCTTCATGACTCAGTCTAGGAAGGTTGTATTTTTCTAGGAATTTATCCATTTCTTCTAGATTGTTGTATTTGGTGGCATATAATTTTTCATAGTATTCTACAATAATTCTTTGTATTTCTATGATGTCTGTGGTGATCTCTCCTCTTTCATTTTGGATTTTATTTATTTGAGTCCTGTGTCTTTTTTCCTTGGTGAGTCTTGCCAAGGGTTTGTCAATTTTGTTGATCTTTTCAAAGAACCAGCTCCTTGTTTTATTGATTTTTTCTATAGTTTTTCTGTTCTCTATTTCATTTATTTCTGCTCTGATTTTTATTATCTCCTTTCTTCGGCTGGTTTTGGGTTGTCTTTGTTCTTCTTTTTCTAGTTCCTTAAGGTGTGAAGTTAAGTGGTTTACTTCGGCTCTCTCTTGTTTGTTCATATAGGCCTGAAGTGATATGAACTTTCCTCTTATTACTGCTTTTGCTGCATCCCAGAGATTCTGATATGTCGTATTTTCATTTTCATTTGTCTGTATATATCTTTTGATCTCTGCGCTTATTTCTTCTTTGACCCATTCATTTTTTAGAAGTATGTTGTTTAGTTTCCACATTTTTGTGGGTTTTTCCCCCTCTTTTTTGCAGTTGAATTCTAGTTTCAAGGCTTTATGATCAGAAAATATGCTTGGTACAATTTCAATTTTTCTAAATTTGCTGATATTGTCTTTGTGGCCCAACATATGGTCAATTCTTGAGAATGTTCCATGTACACTAGAGAAAAATGTATACTCTGTCGCTTTGGGATGAAGTGTCCTGTAGATGTCTATCATATCCAGGTGTTCTAGTATTTCGTTTAAGGCCACTATATCTTTATTGATTCTCTGTTTGGATGACCGATCTAGAGCCGTCAGCGGTGTATTGAGGTCTCCAAGTATGATTGTATTTTTGTTAGTTTTTGTTTTAAGGTCAATAAGTAGCTGTCTTATATATTTTGGTGCTCCTTGGTTTGGTGCATATATATTAAGGATTGTTATGTCTTCTTGATTCAACTTCCCCTTAATCATTATGAAATGACCATTTTTGTCTCTGAGTACTTTTTCTGTCTTGTAGTCAGCATTATTAGATATGAGTTTTGCTACACCTGCTTTTTTTTGGGTGTTGTTTGCTTGGAGTATTGTTTTCCAGCCTTTCACTTTGAATTTGTTTTTATCCTTGTTGCTTAGATGTGTTTCTTGTAGGCAGCATATAGTTGGATTTTCTTTTTTAATCCATTCTGCTACTCTGTGTCTTTTTATTGGTAAGTTTAATCCATTTACATTTAGTGTAATTATTGACACTTGTGGGTTCCCTACTGCCATTTTATAAATTGCTTTCTGTTAGTTTTGTATCTAGTTTGATTCTTCTCTTTTGTTTTTCTATCATTTGTTTTTGTTTGTTTGTGTTCCATACTTCTTTCCTCTGTTGCTACCTTTTTTAAGTCAAGTGTTTTTGTGGTGGTTTTTTTAAGGGTGGTTACCATTAAGTAATGAAAAGGGTACCTACCATATTCATTGTAGTACCCTATCTTATAAGTATTTCTGCACTTCATCATCCTTTGCTACTGTTAATCTCCATCCTCTCCCCCCTTTTTTTCCTTTGTTGTCACAGTTTAAGTTTGGTTTTATTGTGTTCTTGGTGGAGCTGTTACTTGTGGTGTTGTTTTCTTTTGTTCTTTGAATCTGGTTGGAAAACCCCCCTTAGTATTTCCTGGAGTGGGGGCTTTCTGTTGATAAATTCTCTCATCTTTTCTGTATTTGTGAATGTTTTTATATCTCCTTCATACTTGAAGGATAGCTTTGATGGGTATAGTATTCTTGGCTGAAAGTTCCTCTCTTTCAGGGCTTTAAATATTGGGGTCCACTCTCTTCTAGCTTGTAGAGTTTCTGCTGAGAAATCTGATGATAATCTAATAGGCCTTCCTTTATATGTTGTACTCTTCTTTTCCCTGGCTGCCTTGAGAATTTTTTCTTTGTCATTGGTTTGTGTCATCTTTATTATGATGTGCCTTGGAGTGGGTTTGTTGGGGTTAAGAAAACTTGGTGTTCTGTTTGCTTCTTGAATTTGAGGCTTTAGTTCCTTCCACAGGCTTGGGAAGTTCTCATCTATTATTTGTTTGAGTATATTCTCCATTCCATTTTCTTTCTCTTCTCCCTCTGATATACCTATTATTCTTATGTTATTCTTTCTGATGGAGTCAGACAATTCCTGTAGGGCTTTCTCATTTTTTATTATTTTTGAGTCTCTTTCTTCTTCTCTCTGTTGTGCCTCAAGTTGTTTGTCTTCTATTTCACTAATCCTATCTTCAATCTGGGCTGTTCTGTTAGCTAAGCTTGTTACCTCGTTTTTCAGCTCGTGAATTGAGTTTTTCATTTCTGTTTGATTTGTTTTTATAGTTTCAATTTCCTTGGTAATATATTCTTTGTGTTCATTGAGTTGTTTTCTGATCTCCCTATATTGCCTTTCTGTGTTTTCTTGTATATCTCTGAGTATTTTTAAGATTTCTAGTTTAAATTCTCTGTCATTTAGCTCCAAGGCTTCCAATATGTTAAGTCTTTTCTCCATAGATTTTTCCACATCTATTTGTGTTACCTCTCTTTCTTTTGTATCCATAATATTCGATTTCCTCTTTCTTATCGGCATCTGAGGGTGGTCTTATTGATAGCACTAATTAGAATTAATAAAGAGTAAAAAGAAAAAAAAAAAAAGGGTAAAACACCCCACAAAAAAAGACAGTAATAATTTATTATTTCCCCCTTTTTTTCTCTCTTCTCTTTCCCTCCTCTCCCCTCCTCAGGGAAATATCGTGCCTATAATGGAGGGCCTGATTTGGGGTGAAGAGTTCAAGGGGCAAAAAAAAAAGGGAGTAGGGACCTACTAAATGCAAAAAAAAAAAAAAAGGGAAGAAAATCTTAGACAAGCATAAGATGATTTGCTTGTAAGTGATGGTCAACTAAGAGATATAATGAGAGGGATAAGAGGGAATCAGAAAAAAGGACCAAAAAAGAATAATAAAGAAGAAAAAATAAAAATAATAAGTAAAAATCTGTTGTATTAAGTGGAGCGAAGACTAAATACAATGGAGACCTTGGGTTGGGAGGACCCAAAATGCCACAAAAATAAACAAACAAGAGAAAAAAAAAAACAAAAGCAAAAAAGAGAAATAAAGCCAAAAAAAAGCCTTGAGTCCCAAATTAACTAATTTGTTTGTGATTGAGGATTATATGGGAGGAAAGTAAAATGAGAAAAGAAAAAACGAATAGAAAGGAAAAAATAAGAAAAAGAGAAAAAGGAAGGAAGAAATAAAATAGGAGGAGAAAAAAACAAAATAAAGCAAGACAAAAAACAAACAAACAAAAAAAAAAAACAAAAGAGGAGAGAGTGAGAGTTAAGTGTTTTGGAGTATAACCTTAAAGGAGGGTGAGGATGAAGAAGAAAAATAAAATGCAACACTCATGGGTAGTGTAGTTCAAGAAAGGGGAAGCATAAGATGGGCAGAGAATAGAAGGACCGAGGTGGAGGAAATAAAGGCAAAAAGAAGAAACAAACAACAACAACAACAAAAAAAAAATTAGTGGATCAAGTTGTAAAGTCTGTGGGTTTTTCTTGATTTTGAGAGGTTAACTTCTTCCTTTTTCTTTTCTCTCCCTCTTCCTGGTCGGTGACTCTGTACCCCAGGCTCTGCCCCTGTGTCACTCTTAGGTAGGGATTTGCAGTTGATGGGATTCTATGGCAATGTCATATAATTGGCTTTAGTCTTGCTGGAAGTAAAGGCTTGTTGGCGTTTGCAGGGTCCAACGATGAGAGAGTTTGCTTTCCTGGATTCTCTCTCCTAGTCCCCCCTTTCTGAATTAGCAGCCTGGTGATCCGGCTATAAGGCTGCAACTGCTTCTGCCTGGGGAGTAAGAGGCTCAAAGAGCTGGGAAATCCCCACTCTATCCCCACTCAGTGCAAGGCTTTGGGAAAGGCTCTGAGAGTCAGGGCCTCCAGTGTAATCAGGCGGGGGTGGGAGTCAATTGTTGTCAAGGTGACTGTTCAGCGCCTATCATTTAGTTGGACCTCTCAACCCAGGCTTTCCACACTTTGTAGCCTGTTTTTGCAGGGAAGAAGAGGCACTAGTCTCTGCTTACGACTAGTGTAGTATAGACCTTATTATCTGCCAAGTCCTTCTTGTTAGCGTTTATCCCTGAATATGGAGGCTCTATCAATCAGAAGTTGCCCCCGCCCCTTTAGCGAGAGGCACTAAAAAATATCACGCCTCTTGTCTTGGATCGCTGAACTGAGAGAGATCTTATCAATTAGAACCGAGGGTGCGCAGATTTTATGGGTTAAGCTAATTTCAGTGATTGGGTGCAGCTGTGCTTCCGAAGGTATTTTTAGGCTGCCTGCACGCGCCCCTCCCCCAACGCTTGATTGTTAGCTTGAATGGCTGGGTGAGGTGCCCCGCCCACGGAGAGAATCTCCCAAGCCTCTCCCGCTCCACCGGCCGCTGGCGGCTGGACCGCACCAGGCGCAGGATAATGGAGCCCCCTGGGTGTGCGGGCCAGCAGGGCGCCCTGGGCGCGTGGAATGCCCAAGGCACGCGCGCGAATGGGGCGCTCCAGGCACCGGTGGCCGGCGACCCCCACTCGCAGTGTGCGGGCCGCTGGGAACGTCAGCGGTGCTCAACCGGATCGGGCGCGCGCGGCGGCTCGTGGCGGCCACTCGCGGTGGCGGCTCGCGTCGGCCGCTCGCAGCGGCTTGCGGTTCCCAAGTATATGGGCTGACTCACCGCAGGCGCACTCCCTCGCGGCTTGAATGAGCGTAGCTGCTGCGGTAGCTTCCTCCACACCCTCGTCTCTCAGATTCAAGTGATAACAGTCCTTTTGCTTTCAGTTTGTGTGGAACTCCGGAATGCTCCGAGGATAAATTTTTCTGTTTCTAGTTGATAAATTTGTTGTGATTTAGGGGAGAGCTGTCGGACGCGCTTCTCACGGCGCCATTTCCGTGACGTCACTTTTCCTTTTCTCCTTTCAACATTTATCAAGCACTTACATGCCAGGCACTGTATTAAGTGCTAAGATCACAAAAGGAATCAAAGATAAAAGATTATAATTCCCGTCTGTGCCTCAGACTAACAGGGGCAAAGACATAAACAGAAAAACAAAAGTGTCCAAACAGCAGTCAGCAAAGGGGCATATGAGGCTTGAGCAGGAGATGTCCTATCTCAGCCTAAGATGGGCAGAAAGATTTCCTAAAAGAAGCAGCTGATGCATGAGAATGGAATAGAAAAGTGGCATCAGTCAGGTGAAAGTCAGGTCTGGCAGGGTGGAGAAAGTTGTTTCTAGCACAGAGAGCCACACGTGCAAAGGCCCGTCACACAATGCTCCTCGCAGGACAGTGCTGGCATAGAAGCCCCCGGTGGCAGGTTCGGAGGGCAGTGCTTCCCCCTCAGCTGACCTCCTGGATATTCCGATTCTTGCTTGGACTCTCTCTGCCTGAGGACTTGGGTTTCCGTGTGTGTTTGCTTCTGATGTTGGCTGAGTCTTGGTCAATATTATCTCAGCTCATTTGGCACCAGGATGAAGTGCCAAAATATTACTCAGAGCAATTAACCTTTAGTACTCAGCCCAGTGCATCCGTTGTCTCCCTGCTAAACGAGGGATCGGGTTCCTCCCTCTCATTTCTCCTGGCCCAGCGCTGTCTGTTGATAGACATTTAATCTAGAATTATTTTACCTACAGACAGCTGGGGTGGAGTTCTCTTGGACGCCTGAGGTCAAACCAGCACAGGGCTTGCTTTCCCCATCTTTGTGGCATTCCCACTGAGACCATCATCCACCCCAGCTGTTTTATGGTGATGCTGACCGTTGAAAATCAATGTCTGTTTTCTTCACCCTTTTGCAAACAACACAATTCTATAGCATGACAATACATATCAGAAAGTCTGTGGGCAACTCAAACCTGTTGCTTCCCCAAACCCTTGCACTTGTTTCATTGGTAAGCTTAAGAAAAAGTGGCTTTGGAATGGGAAAGGCTGTGCAATCTTAGGCAAGTTACCTAACTTCTCTGGGCTTCGGTTTTCTCCACCAATAAAAATGAGGATGGTCATAGCATCTCATTGTGTATGTGATCCAGGGCAGTGGTTAAGAACAAAGGTGCAGGATCTAGGCAGATTTGGGTTCTAATGTGAGTTCTGCCACTTCCTAGCTGGGTCCCTTTGGGCAAGTTATTTAATCTCTCTGGTACCCGGTTTAGTCACTGCTAAAATGAGGATAATAATAATGTCTCCCTTTTGGGATTGTGTAGGGTTGGAATGAGATAGCGCACACAGCACTGTTGGCACGACAGTGGCATATAATAAACGATGCTTGTTTTGTTTAATGTTATCATTATCCCTCAATGCTAGCCCTGAGTCGGCCAAAGTAAAGAATCACAAAGTTAGATGTGTAAAAGCCAAAGAGAACTTCCCTGCCCTTGCAGTTCCAACCTGCACACCCTTGAACATCTACCATGTGACAGGGATCTCTGTAGGCATAGAGGGGACCCTGATCAATCTCGACAACAGTACTAGGCCACATGTAATACTAGTCTTATTTGATAAATGTACGAACTCTGAGTCTTGGTGACCTGCCCAAGGTGACCCAAACACTTAAGTGACAAACACAGCATTTAAACCCAGTCTGCATTTTGTCCAACTGTTACCATGACGCTGACAGTTCAGGAATCAGACAGACTTGGGTTTGAAGACTATCTTTGCCATTTGCCATGTGACTGATTGTGAGTCTTTCTACTTTCTTCAGCCTCAAATCCCAACGCGGTGAACATGAAGAACAGGAGTAACTACTGTCAGGGCTTTGGTGAACTTTGAGTAAGTCAGGGCAGGAAAGACATGCACCCTGGTGCCTGGCACACGGGCTTTGGTGAACTTCAGGTAAGTCAGGGCAGGAAGGACACGCACCCTGGTGCCTGGCACACGGGCTTTGGTGAACTTCAGGTAAGTCAGGGCAGGAAAGACATGCACCCTGGTGCCTGGCACACTGCGCTCAATCAACATTTGCAGTGATTAAATCTGCAACTAGTAATTGCTTCAGCAGAATTTTAACGCTACCTGAAGTTTCCCAAAGAAGAGAAAGAGGGTCTTTTTTGCAGACCAGAGCCCACCTTTTTCTCACCCTGTCACGGCATCCGGGATGACTCATTTATTGCTACCAATTTCCTGGGAGTCACATTTTTTTCTTGCCTAAGTTCCAGCGTGTAAACTTCGCTAAAAAGACACTGCCTTGTCTGAAAGCCAGGACAGCTGTGCAGAGAGCAGGTGTGACAGCAGCTTCTCCAACCCGCTCACGCCCTTGCCGCCACGCTTGTTTTCCAAAGAGCAGCTTTGGGTTCTTGACCGTGTCTACGAAGACCAACGCCTTAGTTTAGTACCTGGGTTTCCCCATCGGCATTCTCCCCCTAGGACTATGTAATTGTAAGACAGTGGCCAGAATCCCAGAGAGCCATCAAGTGTTGTATCAGTCAGGGTCAAAGGAAACAGATGTCACATGCAAAAGAGGACAATTCAAGGAAGATTTATCGCCTGCAAGATTGATTGCCAAGGTGTGGGTGGAGACAGCCTGAAAACCCTAGGACAGCAGCAGGGGACCCAGAGAAAAAGAGAGCGGCTTAAAGCGTGTTGCCATAAGATGAATAGTGACTTTCTGTAAAGGGACCTGGCCAGCCTGAGGTCACCTTGTTCTCCTCCCCGCCTCTAATTTCCTGTCTGGTATCCTCATTGGTCAAACCCAACTGGACGCCTAAGGGCAGAGCACTACCTCCATTGTGTGTTCACACAGTCCACACAGACTGGGCACAGGTGGAAAGCAGATGGGGCTGGGGGCCCACCCTGGAGGGTGAGCTAATGAGCTGCCTAGGTTGGAAGGCGTTGGGACCAATTGTGTTCTTGATCCACTGCTGAGCTAGCAGCTCGGGAGTCGATTCATCTACCGATCTACCTCAGCTATCTAGTCCTTGACATGTGACTTCCACCAAAGCGTTATCTCATTCAATCCTTACAAAACCCCGCAGGCGACAACCCCGCAGAGTCTTTCAAACTTTTCTGATGGTCGCTTGCAATTAAGACATTTTCTGTTATCACCCTGTTCACAGAAACACACACACACACACACACACACACACCCCTGGGGGAAATGCTTATACTTACTTTATGTGAGACATTCTATTTCAATTCTATTCTACTGTATTCTATCTACTGTATTCTGGTCCATGTAAAAACGGTTCCTTGTGAGCCACAATATTGATTTTATGAGTCATTAGGAGATGGCTCTTAACCTCTGTTTGCTGATCACAGTTCAGAGAGGTTCAGGCAGGTTATAGAGAGGTCTGAAGAAATTCAGCCAATCAGAGTCAGGCTGGAACTGGACCCAAGACTCTTCTGGGGCCTGAGCACTCACCGTGATGCCGTGCTGTCCGCACAGTGCCCCCCTCCTGAGGACAGGAGAGCCCAGCTTGCTTGGTGATGGACAGCTGTCCAGGCCCGCCCACCTGTCCGTCAGCCGGCCGTGCAGTCTGTGGCCGGGCTGCACATTGGTGCCCTCCCAGTTGCCCTTCCAGGGATAAATTCCCAGAGGTCCGGGCAGGCCTGGGACCAGGGGTATTGTCTTATTTTAAGACTTCACAGGTCATTCCAATATGCATCTAGGGTGAGAATCCCTGGGGCGGGAGACATGTCAGGCTCACTTCTTCCTACTTTGTTGGCGGCTGAGACTGCAGTCTCGCTAATTTGCTGGGACATTAATAACCAGGGAGGATTATTAAAGAAAGTGTGTGTGCGAAACACAGCATTATAGCTTTCCATTGCAGCGTGCCGTTCGCTCTTCCCCAGCAGGAAACCGAGCTCAGAACTCCACCGCCTAAGCGCGAAGGGAGGAAACGATGGAGGTGCTTTCTGAGTCTGTCCGGATCCGTCTGCGATCTCAGCCTTCCCAGGAGAATGAGACCCCCACTGCACGAGCTTCCTAGCTTGAATCTGAAACTTTGAATCTAACTACGGCTTTTCTGTTTGGGTACAATTACTTAAACACACTGGGTCATAGGCTCCCCTCTAGATTGGAAGGCTGCCTTATTTCCCTATCTATGCCATGAAAAGCCCCCCAAATGCAGTGAGATGGAATTTTCTTCTCCTGAATAGGTTGAAGAATTTATGAAGTCTTAGTGGTGTCTCCATAGGAACGACTTATTCTTGCAGTACTGTCCTTCAGGAATCGCGGGGGGACTGCCCTCCGCCAGGCAGAACCCACTCCCTTGGAGGGAGCAGCAGTTAGAATTCATGGTGTGTGTCCCGATACGGAAAAAGTGTGGACTCCCTTATAGCATCGGCTCCCGGACCCACCTGCCGTATTTAGAAAACACATAACGAAGACCACCTACTGATTCAAGACTTGAAAACGCCCATATTCCTATTGAATTGTGCAAGGACTTTAGGAAAAATCTTATGACTTCTCAAAAATTTTATTAAATGTATGGGGGTGCCATTGGTTAATAAAATTATGTAGGTTTCAAGTGTACAATTCTATAACACACGATCTGTATATTGCATTGTGTGTTCGCCACCCAAAGTCAAACGTCCTTCCGTCACCATATAGTTGACCCCCTTTACCTGTTTCTACCTCCCCGCCCCCTTCCCTCTGGTAACCACACCACCAATAAGAGAGCACGGGGCTTTACACACATCCTGGCTTTAATGATATGCTTCGTGTTTCTGCTTGTCCATATTATTTGTGTCTAGGAGTTTGTTTTCTGTCTTATTTTTTTTTATTTGTTGCTTTCAGTTTTATATCTCATATGTGAGTGAAATCATGTGGCTCTTGACTTTTCCTGTCTGACTTATTTTGCTGGGCATGATATTCTCAAAGTTCATCGTGTTGTTGCAATGGGTGATATTTCCTCTTTTCTGATGGCTGAGTAGTATTCCATTGTTCACACGCACCACATCTTCTTTATCCCGTCATCTATCGAAGGACACTTTGGTTGTTTCCATGTCTTGGCCACCGTGAACATAGGCATCCATATTTCAGTGCTAAATTTCTGAGAGGGATGAGTTAATTAATCACAAGCATATTATTGGTCACTTTTCTCCACTTACACCTATATTTGGAACTCTCCTAGCAGGGAATTCTGGAGGCAGACTACCTGATTTGATTTCTATCTTTGCCTCTTCTTGCTGTGTGACTTTAAGCAAGATTCTTAGTTCCCCTGTGTCTCAGTTTCCCGCAGGAAGCCCGGGAGCTGTGGAGTCTATGCACCTACGTTGCTGATGTGCAGACGCCTGCCTTATGGAAAACGATAGCAAATGTTCACTGTCACTTTTGTTTCTTTCTGCCAGGTGACATTCAGGTGCGAATCCAGGGACTGATTTCTTCCCTATACAAATCATAGAGAAAGAAAGGCGAGAAAGATGGTGGTTATGTTGCAAGGGGGGGAGGGAAGCGAGGAGACCTTGATTCTTGTTTTCTTGAGGGAAAGAATGTAATCAAGAGACAAAGTGCATCAAATAAAGGAAGAATGTATTGGCTGCTCAGGAAAAAAGTCAGGGAAAAGGGGGCCTTGGAGACTGGTTCAGGGGCTTAATCCCGGGATGAGCTGCCGCTGCCCACTGCTCCCCTGTTTGCAAGTCTCCTGGAGCTTAGGAGAAAGAGGCAAGGAAAACGCACCTGGAGGGAAGATGGAGGAAGGAGGAGGAGGAAGGTGTGGGTAGTGGGTGTGCTCCCTGAAGGAGGGAGAGTTGGGACCACTGTCCTAAGAGATTTTAAGGGTGGGGATTTTCAGGGAGGTCTCAGGGGTGGATCTCAATAGAAGATTCATCAGCTCTCCAGGTGTGTTGTTTAGAGTCTTGGTCTTCATTAATTGGTCGGCACCAAGGCAGGGGGTTAGTGCATTAGTCAAGGCTGGCTGTGGCTTCCCTTTTGGTTTTGCTGCTTTTCGGGGCCTGGAGCCAAAACAATACTGAAGCCTAGATGTTATCTCTAGAGTTTAATGCTTACGCGCTATTTTATTCTCTGCCCCTCTTGTTTGTTCCTCTTCTAAGGGGTCTAACCCAGTGGTCCCCAACCTTTTTTGGGCCACGGACCGGTTTAATGTCAGAAAATATTTTCACGGATCGGCCTTTAGGGTGGGACGGATAAATGTATCACGTGACCGAGACAAGCGTCAAGAGTGAGTTTTAGACGAATGTAACAGAGGGAATCTGGTCATTATTTTTTTTAAAAACATCGACAGACTTAAATATAAATAAAATGGAAATAATGTAAGTTATTTATTATTTCTCTGCGGACCGGTACCAAATGGCCCGCGGCCGGGGGTTGGGGACCACTGGTAACCCACCTGATTAGCAAGGTCACCCCCAGGGGGCGAGATCCTTGTTTTTCCAGTCTTGCCCTTCGCTAGGTACCTGGGACTTGCCGCCCTGGTAACCTCCTGTGGCTGGCCTACAGTCCCTGCTCTGTTCATGTCTGTCTAACCACATTTAGTGTCTAGAATGTATTGTGTTTGCCAAGATTAATTTGCAATGAGCCATTTTTTTTACACGGGATTGTCGACACTCTTTGCACTTCCTAAGACAACCAGCAGGTGGTGCAGTTGCATCATATTTTAGATGGTCCAGAGCCTGGTGCTCCTCCAGCCAGGGGTTTTGGGAAACAATAAATAATCTTATTTATTTATTTATTTATTTATTTATTTATTTATTTATTTATTTATTTTACTTAACACCAGGAACCATTAGTATCTGGAATAATGAAAGGCATCTTCAGAGAGACTTATTAAAACACAAAATTGTCGGCTCCATCCCAGCAGGGCTGGGCCAGAGACTCTAGGGGTGGGCCCTGTATGGGGCATTTTCGCACACTGTCCGGGTGAGTCCCATGCACAGGGGTCCGGGAACCTCCATGCCAGGATAGACCGCACACAGGTCTCAGTATTAACACCAAATGTAAGTCCAGGGAGCAGCAGTTTCAACCCCACGTGGAGGTGTTAAAAATGCATTCCCTCACCCAGACGTGCTGGACCAGAACTTGCATTTTCACCAGATCCCGGCGATTTTCACAGCCCGTTTCTCTTTCCTCTTCTTTCTCCTTTCTCTTCCTCCTTGCCTCTCTTCTCCTGGCCATTGCTATGCTCACTTCTTAGTTTTTTCACCACAAATTCTGGCTGTGAACCCCATAGTTCTGGCTGCTACAGAGGAAAAATAATCCCCCAAAGAATGGACAGAAAGGAGAATCCTTTTCCTGCTCTGGAATGTCTCGCTGGAGAGCAGTGGTCCTCACGTGATAAGGAAACATCATTTTGTTCTGCCAGCCTGGCAGGTGAGCGGATTGGGGTGGGCCACCAATCGACAGTCCCCGAGGCCCTCGCCCTCTAACGCCCTGCTTCTCCAGCCATGACACGCATCCCAGTCTTCTGGGGCAGGGGCGTTAAGTAGAGTTTCTGATTCAATTCTGGAGTGGGCCTAAAAGTTTATATTTCTAACCAGTTCCCAGATGCTGAAGTCTGCCGGTCCAGAGGCCACACTTTGAGAACCGCTGATGGACACCTTAGAGTCTAACCACCCTGGTGATGAGCTGGGAGACTAGATTGTCCACCAGGGAAAGCCGGTGAAGCAGCAGAAGAACGGATACGCGCACAGAGAAAGACAGACAGGAAAGAGAAGGAAGACCTCTACTTGGATTTCTAGAAGTTTCTCAACTGCTGCCCTCTCTGTGAAGCTTGTGGACCTGGATACTCCTGCTCTACAGGCCTCTTGCCTCCTCTCGGCCTGCAGCACAGGGCTCAGGCTGTCATGCGTCTACCCAGAAAGAGTAGAGACTTCCCCTGGTCCCCCCCGGGTGAAATATTCGATCTACATCAAGTTTCTTCTTTGGCATTGACCGGTCATCACAAATCAGGGCCCCATGAAGCAACCAATGGCAGAGTCAAAATACAGGGATTTAGAAGGCATTTATTGAAAATAGACTATTCGTAGAGGTGTGAATGTTTGAAACCCAAGAGACAGCGAAGCAATCACAAGTTAGTGAAGAGAAAGGCGTTGCCCCCCCCCAGGCCAAAGGGAACAGGAGAGTCATAGTAGAATTCAGGAAAGAGTCACATGGGGGCACCCCCTGGAGAGGAGCAGTGACCTTTGGTTAAAATTCACTGCCCGCCTGAGTTCGTGCCCAGGGAGGAAGTCAACTCGCTCCCATCACTGTCTTCTCTCCCTCTGACCCTCTGCTGGGAACCCCCATTGGCTGATTCCAGTCCGGCACAATGGGAACCCTGAAGTCCTCACAGGTAGGTGGTCCATACAGGTGACCTTACTGCTCTCTGTAGGGTGTTGGAGAGCAGAACGTGGGTCTGGGGGGCAAATGGAAGACATCTGGGCTCACTGGTCTCGGGGCGGGCAGGTGACCCAATCTGGCCAGTGAGATATATGGAAAAGTCCGCTGGGTGTTTTGTGGAAAGATTTTCTTTTCTGACTATTATAGAAAGAAGGCTCTTCCCTTTCAGTCCTGCTTAGGATGCTGTTGAGAAAATGTCCTTCTTGGGCTTCTGCAGCCACCTTGTGACTATGGGGGGAATGCAAAGAGGACCGCAGTGAATGTGTAGGTGAGGTCTGCAAGGTGGAGAAGGGGTAAGGTAGGTGAGGTAGGGTCTTCCTAGAATGTCTCCTACTTTGGTTCACGTGGGATTAATCGCTCCGTTCTCTCTGCTCGTCAGTCCCTGTCCGCTTCACACTATAGCATGCATGATGACGCCGAGTCAAACTTTACACCTGTCTTTCCCCTTGACTTGTGACCTTTCTCACTGTTGTTCAGAACTCTCTGTAAAACACCTTGAGTTACGGTGAAATTATTTGTTAGCAGAGTGTGTTTCTCATGGTCTGTGTTTCTTGGTAAACAGTGACTCCAGGACTAAACCACATGGATCATGATTTTTTTTTTCTTTTTAAGTGAGAGGAGGGGAGATAGACAGACTCCTGCATGCATCTCGACCAAGATCCATCCGGCAACCCCATCTGGGGCCAGTGCTCAAGTACCCAGCTATTTTTAGCTCCTGAGGCTGATGGCTACAATGGAGCCATCCTCAGTGCCTGGGGTCATGCTCAAACCATTCTAGCTGTGGCTGTGGGAGAGAAAGAGAGAACAGGAACAAGGTGGGGAGGAGGAGGGAGGAGAAGCAAATGGTCACTTCTCCTGTGTACCCTAACCAGGAATTGAACCTGTGACCTCCACATGCCGGGTTGATGCTCTGCCACTGAGCCAACCGGCCAGGGACCGAGGCATGATTTAATCAGGCTACAATGTATTATTTCAAGCATCATCATCGTCACGACAGACTGTAAGAACCCAATTCATAATCGACTTCCTATGATACAGATTGTGCCGCGTGGTGAAGAGCTTGGGCTGTGTGTCATGGGGGCCGGGGGCCAAATCCTTGGAACCTTGCTTACTAGCTGTGTCCTTAGGTAGTTAGTTGACTTCTCTGAGCCAACTGGGATGATAATACCCACCTCAGTGAATTAGTATTAACTGTGTGCAGCCCATCTTAGCATAAAAACCCTCTGATGCTCCTTAAAAAATATTTCCGTTTTCTTCTACCTCCATTTCCCTTCTCCTTAAAGATGCAACAGCCCAAAGATAAACCTTAGACTTTCACAACTAATATAAAAGAAAAATCCAGGGTAAGTGAAGCCCCAGTAACTCAGCTGCAGAAGCAGTGCAAGTGGTCATGTCTACACCGAGTTTCAAGCTGAAAGAGTTGAGAGCAAACGAGACCAGTCGTCCGCTGTGGCATTAATCACTCGGAGAGGCAGAAAAAGAGGAGAGTGAGCAGATTTCTTGAAGATTCCAGGCAGGTGACTCCCAAAGAAACAGGATGAGCTCCTAACCACCGCTGAGCTTTCCCCTGACCTTTGGACGGTAGGTGACAGTCCGTTTCCTTCTGCAGGTGCAGGGCTGCGAGGACCGCTCTGCCTTCCGATCAGTCGTGCCTCCAGCAGGAAGTGTGGGGCGTCCCCAGGCAGGGTCACCGAGGGCTTCTGAATAATTATTTTTTTCCAGGTCACCTGGGTCACTGACTTCAGGTTGTTGATAAGGCAAGGTTTCTGGACCTTTTATTTCTGGAGACACACGTGTTTTTTCAGTTATTTCTCCCTCTTTTGAACCAGGTATTCCTGTTCAATTGCATCACTGTTCCCGTGGACTTTAATGGTATAACCGTGTTCTGAATAACCAGTGCAGAGGGCTACAGCCCAACTTGAACATGGGCATAGGCTTGCCCTGATAAGAAACATTGAGACAGTGGGCTGGCAGTCAAACATGTGAAGTCTTTAGAAGAGGACAGTCCAAATTTAGCATTTCTTATTAATATTGTCTTTACGTATCAGATTCTTAAATGATAGAACTACTAGACAGGAAGCTAATGGTAGCTGATGTTCATTAAAGTGTTTACTGTGTGCCCTGTAATCACATGGGAACTTTATTTATTTCATGTGACTCTTTCCATACTTCAGGCTAGCCTTGTCCAGTCTAATGGCGCCATGACATCTGGCGTGTCCACTCCCTTAATCATTAAGCTCTCAGGACAATGAGGTGCTGGTCAGCATCAAGTAATCATAGGAACAAAGCCTCGGGTCCATTGACCCCAGAGACAGAGTTTTAGTCAAATTAAAGATAACATCTAGGACTCAATTGTGTTTGAGCGCCAGGCCCAGCAAAGTGAAACAGCCCCACTGACCACACCTTGCAGAACCAGACAGATTGACACTATAGCTGACATCAGGACCAGATGCAATGATCAACTACCCCCTGCCCTCCTGTTAACCAATCAGTAGAGCCCAGGACTCTAATTCCCTTAGTCTCTGTATAACCTGTCCCCTAAAAGCTGTCAGGGAGCCAGGACTTAGAGCAGTCAATAGCTCACCTGTGATTCCTGGTTTAGTGCCCTTTCCTTAACTAATGACCTTTATTTGTTTACTTTATTGATTAATTTTAGAGAGAAAAGGAGAAACAGCGATTTGTCCCATTTATGTATGCATTCATTGGTTGATTCTTGTATGTGCCCTGACTGGGGATTGAACCCACAACCTTGGCATATTGGGGCAATGTTCTAACCAACTGAGCTACCCAGCCAGGGTCAGTAGCCCTTTACTCTCTTTGCTGCAAATTCCTGTTGGTGGTTGAATGGGCTTTGATGCACAGGTGAATGGACTCCTTTAGTTTGGTAATGCTTATTACCCTTCTGTTTCACCTGTGTTGTATCATCAGTTCCATCTTTATGAGGCAGGTCCTCTCATTTTCATCCTTTTAACAGGTGAGGAAATGAAGGCATAGAAACTAAGCAGATTTTCCAAAGTTATACAGCTTATAAGGGGAGGATCCAAATCCTGCGTTCACCACCTCCTAGCCATGTGGCCTAGGCCGAGTTGCTAATCTGTTTTAAGCTCCTCTGTACAATTGGAATCAGAATAGTAGTAACTAAATAACTGGGTGGGTGTGAGGATTAAGTGAGATACTACTCTTATTGAATGCAGAATTTCTGACACAAGGTCAGTACTCAATATATGTGAGCTGTTTTTGTTTGTTTGTTTTTGTATTTTTCCGAAGTTAGAAGCGGGGAGGCAGACAGACTCCTGTATGTGCCTGACCGGGATCCACCCTGCATGCCCACCAGGGGGCGATGCTCTGCCCATCTGGAGCATTGCTTCATTGCTGCTGGAGCCATTCTAGTGCCTGAGGCGGAAGTCATGGAGCCGTCCTCAGTGCCTGGGCCAACTTTGCTCCCATGAAGCCTTGGCTGTGGTAGGGGAAGAGAGAGATAGAGAGGAAGGAGAGGGGGAAGGGTGGAGAAGCAGATGAGTGCTTCTCCTGTGTGCCCTGACTGGGAATCAAACCCAGGACTTCCACATGCCAGGCTGACGCTCTACCACTGAGCCAGCCGGGCAAGGCCTGTTAGCTGTTATTTTTAAATCATCATTATTATCACTCTTTTGACATATGTGTTAGTTGTATTCTATTTCGGAGGTAGGTGCCTTTTACATAAAATGTAAATATAATTGTGTTCATGGAATAAGAAAGAAGAGTTAAGTTATTTTAAATCATAAGTATATACAGGTTTTTGCTCCCCCCCCCCCTGTAGTGAATGAAAACTGTGAACACCTTAAGAGTTTGATGTGGACTAAAATTTGGAATAAAATTCTATTGAAATGTACAGCGGTAGAACTTCCATAGTAATGGTGGGAGCATAAGATGTCACAACTGCTTTGGAGAGCAGTTTGGCACGATCTGATAACGGTGAGGAAGCATGTCTGTGGCACCTGGTGAGTGCCTGGGGCCCTGGGGAGACTCACACACGGGCACAGGGAGACCCAGACGGAAAGTGGATGGCAGGGGGCTGAGAAATGGTAAAAAATGTAAATGAATGGAAGGTCCAGTGAGAAGATGATGGGCAAACAAATTGGGGTAAAGTCATTTGAGGGAATATGATACTGTAGTTAAGACAGATGATCTGGAGCTCTGAGCATTAGCAAGGTCAGATCTCAAAAGCATAATGTAGAATGATTAGCAAATTGCAGAAAGATATAGGCCAAGTGAAACCTACAAACAACATCATATATTTATTCTGACTGTGTTCCTAGGTAGCAATTGAATAAAACATATTTGGAAATAAAAAATGGCAAAATCAGAAATTTGAGATATCCACTCTTTCTGGGAAAGGAGAAATGGGATGAGATTTTAAAAACAGAAATCAGGGCAATTTAACTGTTTCTGTATTTTATTTTGTATCCTATAAACGTGTTAGGGACATCAATGATCCATATTGAGATTCGATAAAGCTGGGTGGTAGATACTTTTCTATATGCTTGAGAGGTTTCCCAATTTAGAAATATCATATTTTGTCCTGGCTGGCTGGCTCAGTGGATTGAGTGTCAGCTGGGCATATGGACGTCCTGGCTTTGATTCCCAGTCAGGGCACACAGGAGAAGCAACCATCTGCTTCTCTCCCCCTTCTCTCTCTCTTTTCCTCCCGCAGCCAGTGGCTAGATTGGTTTGAGTGTTGGCCCATGGCACAGAGGATAGTTCATTGGTGTGAGTGTCAGCCTCAAGCACAAAAAATTAGCTCGGTTGATTCTAGCATGGGCCCCCATTGAGTTGCCGGATGGCTTCTGGTCAGGGTGCATGCGGGAGTCTGTCTCATTATCTCCCCTCCTCTCACTTAAAAAAAAAAATCGTATTTTAATTACTTTTGTCTGTTCTTATTCATTTATATTAATTTATTTTCCCTGCTTTATAGTTTCACCGCCTCTGGCACCTTATGCTGAGACATGCCTTTTTCAGAACAGTGTTTTCTTCTTGCTCTGACACTTCTGTGAAATGTCCCAGGTTTATAGATTTCGGTTCCAAGTGTTACAGCTTGTTTTCTGCGGGGTTCGGACAAGAGGTCAGGAAGTGCAAGTAGGAGTCAGGGCTAAGTTAATGATTGAATATGGCTTCCATTTGGTCTAGGTCGACTCTCTGAGCTGTCTTGACAGCGGAATCCTTCAAAGAAGTGGTCACAGAGGGAAAGGGGCCGGGGAGGTGACATGGTTGGTGAGAGTAGAGGCTCGGTCAACAGCATCCCTCCCAGGCACCTATCTGTGTATCCACAGTGTTGCGACCCACAGAGGGAAGGTTCAGGGAGGCCAAGGAGGTGTGTGACTTCCCTGTTAAAGTGTGACTTCACCGAGAATACACAAGGCATTGAGTCCACAGATGAGCTCAGTGCCAATGGGGGCAAATCCCATGGGCAATTCTGCATGTGAGCGCATGGGTTTGTGTGTTGTGTGTAAGCCAGGCAGTATATGAAAACAAACACATGAACTCTAAATAACTAGCTTTGTGTATCATACCTTGGATGTTCCCAATTCCTGCACTGGGGAACATAAAGTATCTAACCACAAACTGACTCTCACCCAGAATGACTCACCAAGGCAGGGAGGGCTTTGGTCTCCCATAAAGAATGTCTAATCCAAGGAAGCCAGGTGGAAACAAAAACTATTTCTTCTCTGTGGATGGATTTGTGGTGGGTTGGGTTTAAGACACTTTAATTTTTTTTTATTATGGTTGAGTGCCCAGACCAGAATGGTTGTCTCCAGTTCTCTGGAACTGAGTCACCTTGCATTACTGAAACTTTACACCTGTTCAGTACCAACCGGGGATTCCCTTCTCTGGCACCTGGTGGCCACCATTTCATTCTTTGCTTCTGTGAGTTTGATGACACTAGGTCCCTCTTAGGAGTGGATCGAGCAGTATTATTCCTTCTGCGACTGGCTTATTTCACTTACGTCCTCAGGGTTCACCCGTGTGGTTGCATAGGGCAGAATTTCTTTCCTTTTAAGGGGGACTAATATTCCATTGTGTGTACACACTGTGTTTTCTTTATCTGGTCATCCACTGCGGTGCTTTAAAAAAAATTTTTTTTTGGCTTTTTATTTTGAATATCTCAAACTATAAAAACATTGAATGAATGGAATGAATGGCATCATTGAATACTTCTTTACCTTTCCCCCACATTTGCTTTCTCTCTTTTTCTTTGCAATATACACTATATATTTTGTAATATGTCTACTATATAATGTAACATATACATCTATCATTTTTCTACTAAATCACTGGTTGAGTGAATTGCAGACAGCATGCCCTTTAATGCCTTAAGACCTCGGCAAGTATCACTTAAGAGCAAGGGCATTCTCTTATCTAAGCCCGCGCAATGATCACATTCTGAAAAGTTAACATCATACCGTTTTCAGCACAGTTCATATCAAGTCTCCCGGTTGGCCGCAGCCCCACTCCAATGCCATTGAAAGCAGTTTGTTTTCTGATCCAGGGTCCAGGGTCACAGTGTCATGCCTGTTCAGTTCCCTTTGTTCTCGCATTGTTGCTTGGCCCTTTGTCCTTTCTGACATTGATCATGTTGAAGAGCGCGGGCCGTCTGTCCTCTGGAATGACTCTCTATTAGGGTTTCTTGTCCGGGTGCTTCCTCATGATAACATTCGGGCAGAGGCGGATTGAACGGTGGGTGCACTGGGTGTGCGCCCTGAGCTCCGACTTCTGAAAGGCCACACAAAACCCCAACTTTTTTTTCTGATGACAAGGGGCCCAATATTTTCTTCTGTGCCCGGGGCCTCAACTGACTTTAATCCGCCTCTGTATTCGGGTTAAGCATCCTTGCAGGGAAAGCCTCTGAGTGGTGGTGTGTGCATTTCAGTGGCTCGTGTCCGGAAGCACAGGCTGGCCGCTGGCCCCTTTCTTGGTGATGTGAATTTGGATCGTTGGGTTAGGTGAGCCTTTGAAATCTTTCAGTTGCAGTCTGCTGGATTGTGTTGATGGCCACGACTGCTTCCTTGAGCTGCAAAGTTGCTTTAGAGTAGGTGTCTCTTTTGGAGGGCACCTCTTTCGCAGAGAGCTGGGTGTCAGCCAGCTCTGCCTTAGAATGTAGACAGCCACCGCCTGCCACCCCGCCCCCTGGCCTTGCCTTTTGTGGGAGACACAGGCAGCAAACCAGGGCTGTGACTAAAATGCTGATTTGAATTGTGATAAGTGCTGTGAAGGATGTAAACCAAGAAAATGGGACAGAGAGTTTGGTAGGGACAAAGTCACTCTAGATAAAACTGCCCTGGGAGTGGGGGTGATCTCTGCAGTGGGGAAGAGATCATCCCCACTGGGGTGAGCATGTGAGCAAACCTGCCGGTGAGTCAGGGAGTGAGTGATAAGCGTCAGGGGGAGATAGGAAGCTGACCAGGGGGATGGGGGGAGATAGGAAGCTGACCAGGGGGATGGGGGGAGATAGGAAGCTGACCAGGGGGATGGGGAGATAGGAAGCTGACCAGGGGGATGGGGAGATAGGAAGCTAACCAGGGGGATGGGGAGATAGGAAGCTGACCAGGGGGATGGGGAGATAGGAAGCTGACCAGGGGGATGGGGGGGAGATAGGAAGCTGACCAGGGGGATGGGGAGATAGGAAGCTGACCAGGGGAATGGGGAGATAGGAAGCTGACCAGGGGGATGGGGAGATAGGAAGCTGACCAAGGGGATGGGGAGATAGGAAGCTGACCAGGGGGATGGGGAGATAGGAAGCTGACCAGGGGGATGGGGAAATAGGAAGCTGACCAAGGGGATGAGGAGATAGGAAGCTGACCAGGGGGATGAGGAGATAGGAAGCTGACCAGGGGGATGGGGAGATAGGAAGCTGACCAGGGGGATGGGGAGATAGGAAGCTGACCAGGGGGATGGGGAGATAGGAAGCTGACCAGGGGGATGGGGAGATAGGAAGCTGACCAGGGGGATGGGGAGATAGGAAGCTGACCAGGGGGATGGGGGGAGATAGGAAGCTGACCAGGGGGATGGGGAGATAGGAAGCTGACCAGGGGGATGGGGAGATAGGAAGCTGACCAGGGGGATGGGGAGATAGGAAGCTGACCAGGGGGATGAGGAGATAGGAAGCTGACCAGGGGGATGGGGAGATAGGAAGCTGACCAGGGGGATGAGGAGATAGGAAGCTGACCAGGGGGATGGGGAGATAGGAAGCTGACCAGGGGGATGGGGGGAGATAGGAAGCTGACCAGGGGGATGGGGAGATAGGAAGCTGACCAGGGGGATGGGGGAGATAGGAAGCTGACCAGGGGGATGGGGGAGATAGGAAGCTGACCAGGGGGATGGGGGAGATAGGAAGCTGACCAGGGGGATGGGGGAGATAGGAAGCTGACCAGGGGGATGGGGGAGATAGGAAGCTGACCAGGGGGATGGGGGGAGATAGGAAGCTGACCAGGGGGATGGGGGAGATAGGAAGCTGACCAGGGGGATGGGGAGATAGGAAGCTGACCAGGGGGATGGGGGGAGATAGGAAGCTGACCAGGGGGATGGGGGGAGATAGGAAGCTGACCAGGGGGATGTGGAGATAGGAAGCTGACCAGGGGGATGGGGAGATAGGAAGCTGACCAGGGGGGTGGGGGGATAGGAAGCTGACCAGGGGGATGGGGGAGATAGGAAGCTGACCAGGGGGATGGGGGGAGATAGGAAGCTGACCAGGGGGATGTGGAGATAGGAAGCTGACCAGGGGGGTGGGGGGATAGGAAGCTGACCAGGGGGATGGGGGAGATAGGAAGCTGACCAGGGGGATGGGGGAGATAGGAAGCTGACCAGGGGGATGGGGAGATAGGAAGCTGACCAGGGGGATGGGGAGATAGGAAGCTGACCAGGGGGGTGGGGGGATAGGAAGCTGACCAGGGGGATGGGGGAGATAGGAAGCTGACCAGGGGGATGGGGGGAGATAGGAAGCTGACCAGGGGGATGTGGAGATAGGAAGCTGACCAGGGGGTTGGGGGAGACAGGAAGCTGTCCAGGGGGATGGGGGAGATAGGAGCTGACCAGGGGGATGGGGAGATAGGAAGCTGACCAGGGGGATGGGGAGATAGGAAGCTGACCAGGGGGATGAGGAGATAGGAAGCTGACCAGGGGGGATGGGGAGATAGGAAGCTGACCAGGGGGATGAGGAGATAGGAAGCTGACCAGGGGGATGGGGAGATAGGAAGCTGACCAGGGGGATGAGGAGATAGGAAGCTGACCAGGGGGATGAGGAGATAGGAAGCTGACTAGGGGGATGGGGAGAAAGGAAGCTGACCAGGGGGATGGGAGAGATAGGAAGCTGACCAGGGGGATGGGAGAGATAGGAAGCTGACCAGGGGGATGGGGAGATAGGAAGCTGACCAGGGGGATGGGGAGAAAGGAAGCTGTCCAGGGGGATGGGGAGATAGGAAGCTGACCAGGGGGATGGGGGAGATAGGAAGCTGACCAGGGGGATGGGGAGATAGGAAGCTGACCAGGGGGATGGGGAGATAGGAAGCTGTCCAGGGGGATGGGGAGATAGGAAGCTGACCAGGGGGATGGGGAGAAAGGAAGCTGTCCAGGGGGATGGTTCTCCAGGGCTCAGGGTAGGGGGACAGAGCAGACCTGGTTTAGGAAGTGCCCTTTGTGTGGAGACTGCGATGAAGGGAGGATGAGAGCTGTGAGGATGGGGGGCGGGTCCAGGCAGACAGAGCTGACAGGACAGTGAGTGCGCAGACCTGGCGGCAGGGGCCTGCTCGACACCACTGAGGATCAGAACGGGGGCCGAAGCGGGGTGCAGGCTAGAGTGGAGGGCGGCCATAGGAGGAGGAGTAACTAAGGACGGACAGGTGGCCAGGGATGGACCGGGCAGTGCTTCTGAGCAGTGGCGATGACTTTGGATTTTATCCCAAGTACACTGGGAAGCCACCGGGAGGTTGACAGCATCCATGTTTTAAAAGCATCTCTTTGACAATTTTGTAGAGAAATCAATGAGGAGGCAGAGGTTGTGCATGAGGGAATCGGGGGACCAGCAGTATCCAGATGAAAGCAGTCGACTCCAGCAGAAGCAGGACCTCCTCTTGTTCACCTGCCTCCCCCCCCCCCCCCCATCTAATAAGAGATTTACCTCGAACGTTGTTAAATAAACTAATGAATGGATGAATGATTTGATTTTCAAGTAGAGACATTCATCTGATGGATGGTGGGTTTGCACTGTGTCAGTTTAGCTAAGAATTTGCTTTCCTCTATATATATACTCGGGTTGAGGCCGCTGTGAGAGCAATTGGCGTGTGATTGAGAAGAGGGCGTGGGAGGGCAGCATTTTTAAGCGCTCTGAGGTCAGTATAGGACCGGCACTTTTGCAGCTCACAGGGCTTCCCCTGCTCTGCTGGCTCAGCTCCTCAGGCCCCACCCATCAACTGCCCCGGGTCTTTGCATCCGGTTCCGGTAGGTGTGCAAATCCATGGTGAGGAGGGTCAGCTGCCCCTGCAGGTGGCACACGTTGGTGAGAGCAGAGACACACGGGGAACGTTCTAGAATGTCTTGGAGGCTTCCGGCTGTGCTTCTTCTCCCCACCTCACACTCATCCTCCCAGCAGCCGGTTTTGCTGACTTCGGACCCAATCCCAGAACTACAAGCAACAGAACGTGAGATTCCTTACTCAGCTCCCTTGATTGGCAAAGGTCTAAGCCTGTGATAAATCGTCTTTCCATACTGAGTTAATCAAGGTTCTGTCTCCCCGAACAAACCATCAGCAATACAGAAAAATCTGAGCATTTACCCCCCCCCCCCCCAGCTTCCTAAACTCTTAAACTTATAGAGGAAAACTATTCAAATTTCTAGGTAAATCTATAAATAGAACTGATCAGTCTCAGCGATTCTGTGACCAATAATGCTCATCTTAACACACAAAAGTGCTTTCAAATGAAGGGGCATGGTTCTTTTTGAGTTTTATAGGTATTTGGTGAGAGTAGTTCTCTTTTTTCATTGTTTGCCTGCCCCAGAGGAACAATAAGACGTCTCTGATTCGATTTTGCAATATGTGAACTGAAAGACTTTGCAGTGAGTCGTGGAGGTGATGGAGTTCAGCTGTCAATCATTGGCAGCCCCTGGCCTCTCTGTTGGGGAGTCCTGACCTTTAAGTGAGTGCCTGGGATTAAAGTTTAGTCCCAGTTTGAGGCAGATCTAAAAGATCTTAATTTTTTTGGATTTATGGGAGAAAGAGGCACGGAAGAGGGAGAGAAACAGCCATTTGAGATCTGGGCCATTGGGACAAGGGGGAGAGGCAAGGACTCGAGCACTGTGGTCAGCCAGAGCCGGCCTTAAATCTGTGACACTGTATAACTTGAAGGAATCTGTGGTGTGTCTTTGAGACCCAGTGTCCTGGTTTGAAACATGGGTACATATAATAATTTCTTAATCGGAGTGTTTGCCAAGGTCAAATGAGACCCTGTATGGTGAACTCTGTATTGTGCCTGGTACCCAGGGCAGCAGACAAGAAACTCCCTGACCTAGGAGACCTGGGTGCAAATGAATGAACTTCTCCATGCCTCAGTTTCCTCATCTGTAAAATGGGGGCTATTAATAGCATCCACTTCATAAAGTTTTCATGAAACAATTACTGTGTGACCTTGCAAAAATTACTTAACATCTCTGAGTTAATTTCTGGCCCTCATAAAACAAGCAAAGTAACAACAGTACTCACTGCATAGGGCTGTTGTGAAGGTTAAGTGTTGTCATGTATGCAAAGCAGTTAACAGCAGGGCAGGTAGTAAGTGGTTAGTAAATATTGATTATTGTTATTGCTACCCTTATCACGATGATTAGCCATGTTTGAAAGCCTGCACTAAGTTTAGAGAAAAAGCCAGGGACCCAAATATTCTTTTGTATGAATTCATTGTTACTATAAACACTATTCTAAGAAGGAAGAAAGGAAAAGAAAAAGGAAAAAAGAAAAGAAAAAGCATTACAATTTGATTCAGTAAATGGACTTTGGGGTCAGATGGGGCTCGGCTGGACCACTTACTAGACATGTTTCTCGGGCAATGGACTTCATTACTCTAAACCTCATTTATCATCTATAAAATGGGAATAATACTACAATGCACTTTTTTTTTCAGTGATGTGGGTATTTAATAAGAATTGGGTTTGTATCGCACCCTTAAAGGGTGATGGCATTTCAGGTCCCACAGCTGGGAAAGTGATGGAAGTGGCGACAGAGCCGGGAGGGCCTGTGGCAGGCGTCAGAGCTCCGCCCTGTTGGAGGGCAGCCCCGCTCTGCCTGGCCACATCCTGCCACAGGGGATGTGGGGCCATATTAGATACACCTTCTGATTTAAAGAGTAGCCGGAAATCCAGACTTCATGTGAAAAGTCTCATTTATTTTTTAATGTTAGCAATGGATTACAATGTTCGAAATACAAAAGTTCAACCGAAGAGTGCCTACGAGCTGGACACAGCCTGGGAGGCGGCTGATTTAGATCTGCTCCACCTGGAAAGCACATCTGTGGTCAGGGCCCACCTGCCTGGCAGGTGCCCTGGTAACATTCGTAGAACTAGCTGGAGCCCAAGCAACTCTATGCTTTTAGGAGTGAGGTTGAGAGATTAATCTGGAGCTATAACTCGTGTAAGCAAAGAAAGGAGTTTTCAATCAGTTGAGTCTGATATCACTGCTGGAAGGCCAGGCTGGGAATCCGCAGATGTCACCACGAAGAAAGGACAAAGGCGTGGGAGGGATCAAGCAGGAGCCAGGGAACAGATTTTTGATATTTCATTTTTGATCCGTTTAGGGAAAAAGAAAGAGGGTGAAATAAAAGAAAAAGAATTCAGGCCCTGGCCGGTTGGCTCAGCGGTAGAGCGTCGGCCTAGCGTGCGGAGGACCTGGGTTCGATTCCTGGCCAGGGCACACAGGAGAAGCACCCATTTGCTTCTCCACCCCCCCTCCTCCTTCCTCTCTGTCTCTCTCTTCCCCTCCTGCAGCCAAGGCTCCATTGGAGCAAAGATGGCCCGGGCACTGGGGATGGCTCTGTGGCCTCTGCCTCAGGCCCTAGAGTGGCTCTGGTCGCAACATGGCGACGCTCAGGATAAGCAGAGCATCACCCCCTGGTGGGCAGAGCATCGCCCCATGGTGGGCGTGCCGGGTGGATCTCGGTCAGGCGCATGCGGGAGTCTATCTGACTGTCTCTCCCTGATTCCAGCTTCAGAAAAATGCAAAAAAAAAAAAAAAAAGAATTCAGACAGGCAAATCATAACACTCTAGAGAAATTTTGAAACCCAGAAATCACCAGGAAAACAATGTTGAGCTTCTTTTCCTAACTTTCCCAGTGAGATGTTTTATGAATATAGGGAGGTACTTCTTTTATAGAGTTTTACAGCTGAAGACAACTAAAAAGACCTTTACATTTTCATTGTTTTTTTCATTTAAAGATAGATGAAATAAGGACTGGAGTTAAATAAAGGACTTGCCGGTGGCCCAAACCTCATGCTAAAAATCCAAATGTAGAAAAGGTAAGCTCACTCAAATGAGTGAGCTAGACTAGATGGGAGTAATAGGGAATAGTGGAGACTGGGGCAAACCAGAGGGGCTTTTGTTACCCGGCTGTAGCCAACGGTGTCAGTCAGGAGGCAGGCCCACAGTAGACAGAGCTAACTTTTGAAGAGAAATGAAAAGCCCAATTTGAATGATGAAACCTCCCGATTTTTAAAAATTGTCAACTAATTCAAAAGTGTAAAATGCATTGTGCAAGTGCAACAAAGCCTTTCTGAGGTCCACAGTAAGCTCAAAATTGGCCAGTCTGTGACTTTTGTCAGAGAACCTTCTAGCACCCCACAAGTTTCCTGACAACATGGTTCTCACTCCACTTCCTGCCAAGTGGTTTCTCTTCTGAGGCAGCACTGTTTACTTCCAAGCCAGAAACCCTCCGTGACTCTTAATTCTGAGTGAGGACCTTCAATAAAGACAGCACTGTACTTTTGTTTCCTCCTTTCTATTCACTGGTTTGTGCTTAGTCAGCCAGAAATTCAGGAACCACCAGGAAGGCTGTTGAGAAAGGAATGTCGTTAACCCTCATCCCAACCCTATTTTTCATTAAAGAATCTTCTTTTTATAGTAAACTAGAGAGAGGATGTTCAAAGTCTGGGTTCATAAGGTGCAGGGTTTTTGCTCAGCCAAGCCCAAAAATAGAATTGCAAAAATACAATCTGGTAAATCTTTAATGTCCTGACACAACTCCTTCCCTCGCCGAAGCAGCCACTGCAGCTGTGTCCGCCCGTGCGCCTGGAGCGAGGCACTGACCGGGAGGCTGGAGCCATTTTCTAGGCACTGTCGGGTCTATTTCTTGATTCCATTTGAGCATCTTTAAGGTGAGAAAAACAGGAGCACAGTGTCCAGCTTGATTATAAGTCTTTCTCCCGGGCTTTTATGCAAACTGGGAAACTGAGTCAGCGGTGAATCGTCAACCCATGAACTTCAGTTTTGAGTTAAACCCTTCATTGAAGACGAGGCAATTTACCCCGGATGATCATTTTTCCTATTCAGTGAACAGTGTGTTTATTTGAAGATACTGATCATGAAAGTCATTAAACAGACATCATCTTTCGAAGAATTGCTAAAATAGTCACCATGTTTCAAACAAACAATGGAGGATGGGAAAATACGTTATACTAAAATAATGGGGGAGAGCAATCTGGGTTTTTTTCATCTATTAAAATTTGGGTTACAGAGTATATCCCCCGACCCACACACACTTTCAAGACACAAGATTGTGAGCCAATACGTAGTATGACCAATCTCACCAGGTCATTTCATGGCTCTGAGCTTTAGGTTTTTGTTGTCTTACTAAACTTCCATTTGCCTCTGTTCCTTTTATGTAACACACAGATAATAACAGCACCTCCCTCAGAAAGTTGTTGTAAAGATAAAATGTTATAAAAATGTAGCTCATAGCACAGTATCCAGTACATTAAAAAAAAGAAGTCCATAAACAGTAAGCATTACTAATCCTAACACTTCCATTTCAAATGTTCTTATAGGTAACTGACTTCCGATTATTAAATAATGCAGGCAGAACTATCTAATTCCAGAGCTCATATTCTTTCCATCAAAGCCCATGGCCGGCATAAAGATGACAAAAATTTATACCCTGAGTCTACTTATCAGTAAGAGGGAGAGAGACAGTGAACACTGGACAGTGTTTATCTCATTAAACATGAATGTGTTTGTGCCTATCCACACTCATACCATTAATCGTCTGTGTCCCCAAAAGCCCCGGGGGGTGTTCGATGAATTTTTTAGGCAGTTGCTGCTTATGAGATTTTACATAAGCCATGCCTATCATGCATTGGAAAGTTGGCTAAACGTCCTGGTATTTTTTTTTTAATTTTAATTTTATTTTTTTAATTTATTCATTTTTTTAGAGAGGAGAGAGAGAGAGAAAGGGAGAGAGAGGAGAGAGAGACAGAGAGAGAGAAGGGGGGAGGAGTTGGAAGCATCAACTCCCATATGTGCCTTGACCAGGCAAGCCCAGGTTTCGAACCGGTGACCTCAGCATTCCAGGTTGACGCTTTATCCACTGCGCCACCACAGGTCAGGCCTAAACGTCCTGGTATTTTAATCAACAAATAGCCCAGATAACTCAGCATTTCTTCTTAGGTGGATCCACCTTTTCACTAAGACTAGATGCAGCTAAAATAGGAATACATCTGTCACCTTACCTCTGTTTCACTTCCATGAGGCAGTATGGTAGAGTGGTTAGGGATGCAAATGCCAGAACCGGGGTGCCTGGGTCTGATTCCTGGTTGTGCCACTTCTATTGGTTGGCTGATTTGGGGTTGGTAAGACAGGGATGGTGAAAATAGTGGTGGCAATGCATAATGTGGTTGGGAAGACTAGATGAATACTAAGAACAATGCCTCATGTACAGACTCAAGAAATGTAAATTATACCAGCTCCCTCAGCTCAGAGACCTAAGGGAGTCTTACCTTCCTTGCCCCAAGCTAAGGACCCTATCCCAGAAACACTCATGCACACATACACCCACATTTTGATGGTCTTTCAGGGGTTCACAGATCTCACCTGTACCCACCACCTTCTAAACCTGAGGTCTCAAACCTCTGTCTAGTACACATTTGTAAGAGACATGGACAGGTGTGCTCAGGTATGCATACAAACTACTTTAGTCATGGTCAGGATACCTCCAGTCTTTTCTGAGCCATGGCAACAAAAATAGGTAAACAGGTATTGTTAGAGGGAACTTGGTAACATGGATTGAAGGTTTTATTTCCATTTAGTAGGAAGGAAGACGGATCTTTCCAGCAGGTGATTCATCACGCGAGTCCTTCAGGGAAAGGAGGGCGTGACTAACTGAAGAGGCTTCATCCCCGCTGGAGCCGGCTCTAAGCAGCAGGGACGTTTTGAAGGTAGCCTTCTCCCTCCTGAGTTTTCCAGCTCTCCTTTTAGAAGTACAGGAGGAGGCCCTTCTGATTCATTTTCATGTCTAGACACCTCAAAAGCAAACTGGCTGTTTATTGGGCTCACCAAACCCAGTTAGGAATACCAACAGAGCAGGTCTCTTCTGAGTCACTCAGACCAGATGGAGGGAACGAGTGGAGGTTAACAGGGTCACGGGGCAGCCTTTCTCACCCTCGCTGGGAAGGGAAGTCATGTCTCTTGCCAAAGAGTCAGTTAAGAAGACAGTGTTGATTTTGTCTCCTGTCTCCCAGTGCCAGAGCAGAGCCCCAGAGGGCTTTGAACATTAGGCTTAAGTCTTGAAGAGGAATGTGACCCTCACTCACAGTGTAAATGCTCAATAAATAGCGAGGTCATAGATTCAAGGGACTCATGGCCATGAAAATGGGACCACTCATTTCAGGTAATTAATTAAAAAAAAGTATTTTTTAAAAATAGGACCAATAACAAAGAGAAAATAATTGCTTTGGGTTGCTCCTCAGAAGTCTAATTCAAAATGCTGTTAAATCTTCAAACCCCCCCCCCAACTATTTTTCAGATTCCTTTTCCTCAAAATCAGGTTTCTCCTATATCTGGAACATCCTACCCCACCCCATACAGATTTGACTTCACCCACATCCCACACTGAGTCACAATTTTACATATAGGCACACACACTCATATATGTATACAATTAACATACACATACATATCTATGCGCTCATTTGAGTTAACAATTGATTATCGACATCATTTTATGTTTTGTAGATGCTTAATGAACCATCTGTCACATGTAGTTTTGATGCTTCTTTTTCATATGTTAGACACAATTTTTTCCAAGGTTCAACCATTTTCACAGACCCTGTAGAGATCTGATCCTAATTCAAATAGTCTTAACGTCGTTGAGATGAATTACCTTTAAGGAGTCTATGTTTTATGACCTCATCGATAAGTGAGCACATTCCTAAGGTTCCCTTGAGGCCCAACCATTATTCCCAAGGTTTTCGGAGCTTATAAACATGGGGTCCTAAACTTGATTTTTCACACTGATGAAGTGCGGTGGTTCCATCCTGGAGCTGGCTGATTGGATACGCAGCTGTCTTTGACTTGGAAAGAGAGGCAGGAAGATCCCTGCTCCAAACACTGTGGAAGAAATCCGAAAGAGCTCACGTGTGTGCAAGACCCTGAAAGGGGCTCTGGCTGGTTGGCTCAGTGGTAGAGCGTCGGCCTGGAGTGTGGGGGACCCAGGTTCGATTCCCGGCCAGGGCACACGGGAGAAGCGCCCATTTGCTTCTCCACCCCCACCGCCTCCTTCCTCTCTGTCTCTCTCTTCCCCTCCCGCAGCCAAGGCTCCATTGGAGCAAAGATGGCCCGGGCGCTGGGGATGGCTCCTTGGCCTCTGCCCCAGGCACTAGAGTGGCTCTGGTCGCGGCAAAGCGATGCCCCGGAGGGGCAGAGCATCGCCCCCTGGTGGGCAGACGTCGCCCCTGGTGGGCGTACCGGGTGGATCCTGGTTGGGCGCATGCGGCAGTCTGTCTGACTATCTCTCCCCGTTTCCAGCTTCAGAAAAATACAAAAAAAAAAAAAAAAAAAAAGACCCTGAAAGGGAAATTTTGAACCAAGAGGCATGTGTGCTTTAAATAATAATATGAATCTAGACAAATCAGATGCTCTTAACAATGCCATCGTCCAAGGCAGGCAACATATCACAGGGTGTCTGTAGAAGCAGCTTTTAGTGACCAGGGACTGTCACCTTTCACTAGAACACAGGCACCGTTCAAGGCACTCAGGGCTGTCCAAATCATGTGGTCTCAGATGAATGTTCTCTCCCACCAGACTGGGAGCTTCACGGGGCAGGGACTGTGTTTGCTTGGGCTTTCCATATTCCACCCCCTGCATCAAGCGTGGGGCCAGGCACACAGTAAGCTCTAATAAATCCTCTAATTCATCTGCTTTTTTTGGGAAAGAGACGTTGTAATGTAGCCATCAAGTGTGTGGTTGAAGTTTGCGGTCATTACCTGCTGGGCTTTGAGCCCCAGCTCTGTCACTTGTCTCAGGTAGGCTACTTCTGCTGGTGCCTTGATTTCCTCATCTGTAAAATGGGAATAATAAAAGTGCTTGCTGCCCAGGGAGGGAAGGGTGTGCTTCCTTTTTACAAACCAGTTTTATAATACAAAATACTTTCTAGATTCATGTTGACTTGATGCTTTTAATTATTTTTAATACATGATCCTCTTTGTATTTTTAGCATGAAAATATATTATTGGTAATTTTAGTTGTTTTCATCTTAATATATAAGTAGCCCAGAAGTTTGGATCAAGGAAAAGGAGAGTGTGTATGTGTGATATTTTATTTTATTGATTGATAGAGAAAGAGAGAGAAGCATTCATTTGTTGTTCCACTTAGTTGTGTATTCATTGATTGCTTCCTGTATCTGCCCAGGCTGGGATCAAACCCGCAACTTTGGCGTTTTGAGATGACACTCTAACCAACTGAGCTAACCAGGCAGGGCCTATGTATGTGATTTTTTATTTTAAAAAATTCTGGTCAATGTGTCAGGCCAAGCTTTAATAATTTGTGGCCTTACATCTTTAGTTTGAAGTAACAGGGACACATTTTATTTTAACAATATAAAAAGTGTACCTTGGTCTTGTCATCAGCTGCATGGGGTTTTGGAAAGACTATGAAGGTTGAAGAAGGGAGGAGGAAGAAATATATGATCTCTATCCAGCGTCTTCTAATTTCTGTGCCACAGAAAACATTGATGTGCGTTTTAATGATTGCCAATAGCTGTCAGAAAGGCAAAGAAGAACACACAGAGGAGAAAGGGAAGGAAAAAGGCCTTCAAAATGGCACCTGGCAGCCAGTGGTTTAGCAGAAGGTCATGGGGGGTGAGTGTTCCCGGCACATCTTGGAAAGGGTGATGTCATCTGTGGTTGTTTCTGAAGCCAGTAGTGGAGGAGAACGAGCAGCTCAGGGGGGTTCACCAAGCGTGTTTCATCCTGGGAACTCATCATCTTCAGGTCAGGAATGAATTCCTCTCCCCACATGAATATTCCCGAGTTGGCCCAGGTGTACCGAAGGAGAAAGAGAAGAAAAGGGGAAAGGAATCTGGATGTTCTCGGACACATTGTACTTGTATGGATTTCTTCCCACGACCTGGGTTGGCACACAGCGCAACCCTTACTTGAGATGTTTTCAGGATGCTCTCATAATACTCGGTAATTATCCCAATTCGTGTTTAAGAAATAGCACAAGACACCGTGACATTACCCACACGCTCATGCGTATGATCACTAGCTCTGGGAAGCAGGCCTCAAAGATACACCCTTAGCCTTTTCTATGAGAGAGAGAGAGAGAGAGAGAGAGAGAGAGAGAGAGAGAGAGTATTACTGTCAAATTGGATTTTTAAAAAGCCTTTAGAACATTATTCCATCTGACACATAAAAGTCTTTAACCCAGAGAGGCATATGTAGTCTTTGCCAAACTGTTTTCCAACATAGTTACCTTACTTCCTTACTAATTTCTCCTGTATTTTGTCTACCACTTACTGTTGGCCCCTTGGCCGTTTTTAACTGGTAATTGTTATTAGTCTTCCTCTAAATTACCAGCAGGAGATAATAAACTCTTCCTGAATCGGTGATGTTATTCAAACCCAGTACTAGTCGAAGATGATGATAGAACAGGTGATGTATCCTGTGATGAAGGGCTCATGGGGAGGGATTCTAGCTCTGTCCACAGCAAGACACTGTTTCCCTCATTTGGGATTTTTTTATTTTATTTTATTTTATTTTATTTTATTTTATTTTATTTTATTTTATTTTTTGCTGTCCACAGAGCTTCTGATGAGTTCATTCAGTAAGTATCACTGCTCCTGTTGGGGATGGTGATTTCTGGGCCATAATTGAACTCAGGGGCTTTGTAACCTCCTAAAATGTGGGGGAGGAGATATCTCACCAATGTACCCGAAGACCCTTGGTGTATGGATTTGGCAATAAAATACTCAGCAGAGGAATTCACAGTCTTCTGTGTTCTCTTTCTAGGTTGCTTCTTTCCTTGGCTTGAACACTGAGTTCCTACGTTGGTCTGTGTATGTGATTCAGAGAGGGGGCCTCAGGCTCCATAGAAGCTTGGGAACGGTGATGCTTCTAGTGCGTGTGCCTTTAGGCTCGGGGCCCTCATCCATTCCTTTGCTTTATTTCTAAGTGGCTTTTCTCCTCATCAGAAATCATTTCTTTCTTCTAAGAGATCATTTCTATTTTTATTTTTTTTTTTGTATTTTTCTGAAGCTGGAAACGGGGAGAGACAGTCAGACAGACTCCTGCATGCGCCCGACCGGGATCCACCTGGCACGCTCACCAGGGGTGAAGCTCTGCCCACCAGGGGCGATGCTCTGCCCCTCCGGGGCGTCGCTCTGCCGAGACCAGAGCCACTCTAGTGCCTGGGGCAGAGGCCAAGGAGCCATCCCCAGCGCCCGGGCCATCTTTGCTCCAATGGAGCCTTGGCTGCGGGAGGGGAAGAGAGAGACAGAGAGGAAGGAGGGGGTGGGGGTGGAGAAGCAAATGGGCGCTTCTCCTATGTGCCCTGGCCGGGAATCGAACCCGGGTCCCCCGCACGCCAGGCCGACACTCTACCGCTGAGCCAACCGGCCAGGGCCTAGAGATCATTTCTAGAGATGGTATTAGAACTTGAAGTTCTTTTATCTGGTTGAATGTTTGCCTTTACTTAAAGAAAAAGGAAGTGGTTGGCTAGCTTGGTGCTAGTGTGTAATGATGATGTCATTTATCTGCCTCTGGCTGGAAAGGGCATTCATTCTTTCATTATTTTCAAGGGGAAATGAGTTCATCTTGGGGTTACTTGGTAGGATGTACTCTCCCTAGTTATCAGAAACAAACATTTGTTTCTTTCATTTTTTTTCATTCACCTGAGAGATTATTTTGAAACACTACCTGTGCTAAGGACGAGGGCTGTAGCCTGAAGGGGCAAAAGAGGAAATATTTCTTGCAGGTGCCCAGTGAAAGCTGAGGTGGTGAAGGAAGGAGGTGAGGTCAGTGGCAGACATGTGGCCGGACCGGGGATAGAAGAAATGCTCTGACCCCTCCCACCTCCCATTCTCTGAGATCCCGCTGATGGCTGCCTCCTGTTAGCTGCGCCCAGATACCGCCACTGACAAAAGACGGGGAGATCTGTGGAGCTCAGCCTCTTGGGAATAGAGGAGGCAGAGGTGGGATAAGGGTGATGTGACCGCAGAGAAGCCATCCATCTGGGGCACCCTTTCTCAAGAGTCTTTGCTGCAGCCATAGCCACGTGGGCTTCTCACGGTCCATGGGTCCACCCCCTTCAGCACATGGCCATCTCTGGGTTTGTTTTGCTTCTGTCTGGCGAGTGTCCTCTCCCACTCAGCATCTATATCCTAGTCTTCATTTCCTTTTCTTCTTTCTATTCTTTATCTTCCCTTCTGTTCATCCTCTTCTGCTCAGCAGTTTTCTTAGCCTTGAACCTTTCTCTGCCGAACAAAAGTCCTAAACTTCTGCTGAAAACCATGAAGAATCTTTTCTGTACTTTGTATTTTTTTCCAGTGAAAAGCAGGAGGCATCAGCAGGAAAGCTGCAGTTTTGAAACAAGGAAAAAATTGCTCAAGACTGTGTCTTCTGGATATAAGTGCTGGTTTTTATTATCACAAGGAACCAAGAGTTTTTTTTTTGTTTTTAACAGAGACAGAGAGGGAGTCAGAGAGAGGGACAGACAGGGACAGAGAGACAGGAACGGAGAGAGATGAGAAGCATCAATCATCAGTTTTTTGTTGGGACACCCTAGTTGTTCATTGATTGCTTTCTCATATGTGCCTTGACCGCGGGCCTTCAGCAGACCGAGTAACCCCTTGCTGGAGCCAGCAACCTTGGGTCCAAGCTGGTGAGCTTTGCTCAAACCAGATGAGCCTGCGCTCAAGCTGGCAACCTCAGGGTCTCGAACCTGGGTCCTCCACATCCCAAACCGACGCTCTATCCTCTGCGCCACCACCTGGTCAGCCAGGAGCCAAGATTTTTAGTAAAGTTCTTTTAGATAAGTGAGTCCTGCTTACTAGTGAGAGAAAAAGTAACCAAAATAAAAGAAAAAGGAAGGAGAAAGGAAAAATACTATAAATATTGAAACTCTTTTCTCAAGAGTATGATCTTGACGTATTTTCTCATTTTCTTTAACTCTCATGGTATGTGTATGGTTTTCATTTTCTATATCACGCCAATGACTCTTGGGACATTCCCCAAAGCTGTGATTAGCCAAGATAAAGCAAGGCTTCCTGTTGCTATACATAGTGCCTGATGGGCTAGTAAAAGTGCCACACAAATCCACCTCTTATTAAGAAGTATTGATCAGTAATCCCCCCATTCCCAAGTATGAAGATGAATTTATTATTGCTAAGGTAATAATTTCAAAACATAAATGTATGCCTTTCATCAGAAAGAGGAAAGCTGTTTCCTCTTCAAAACAGAAACTTATTATTTGGGTTAAGACATCACACATGTACGTAATGGTCCACCAATGTGCTGAGACCCACTTGGAGGAGAGAGTGATTCAAATGGACATGGAATTGGGTTTCACACCCTTTGAAGTCAAAAGTTGCCCAATTGTAGACCTTGAGCAACGTGGTTGGGTGGTAAATCCAAACAATTCCTGGTTTTACCTTTAATGGTTAAAAATGCCCAAATGTGATATGTCAACAACCTATAAATTCATAATTGGGACGAGGCTGCTGTGGCTTTAGTTGCCAATAATGTGTTACCATCAGGTTCAGAGCGTCCAATTAGTGTGGAACGTAAAGCAATGTGTGGTCGGGAATGAGTACAACAAGATCACTCATGCTTTGGCGGAATCATCTTTGAAGCTGCAGTGTGTTCTGTGAAACTGGAGTACTGGCTCCTCAGGGAACGCTGACTTCACCATGGGCCATATTCCGAGGGCTGAAGAAGTCATGAGGAATTAATTACAAGTGGGGGGCTTCTGCAGCTTCCCAAGACAGGATTAGCTACAGTGTAGGGATGGAAGGTCAGTCAAGTACGAGAGCCCTCCCACCATTTCCCTGACACATCTGAACCCTTGCGAGTGTGGCTAAGGGGCCGTTTCCATTCAGAAGCCGGGATCTGGTTTCGTTGTGCTTGGCTTCCTTCCCGGACTTGAGTCATGAATGGCTGTTTGGAATGCTCCGAGGTTAAAGGTGTCATTGCTCACTGAGTGTGCCCAGTTACGGTCTAACTGGCGTTTTCCTTGTCAGTACTTTGTACTGCTGGTCTCAGCCAGGATCCCAGCTCTTCCCTCTCTTTTCTCCTATTTATTCATCCATTCATTCAGTAGTTTTTATGATTACCCCACGATGGCCAACACACTGATAAGATACTGGGCAAACACAGCAGTGAGCCAGATAACTAAGGTTCCTGTTCTCTCGTAGTCTTGCTGAGGAGATCAAGTAAAGGAACAAAATTACTTCAGACAGTGCTAAAGGAACGTGAAGAAGATCAAATAGATGAGCGCAGCAGGCTGGCACCACGAGATGAGACAGTTCTCTCTGAAGAAGTGACTGTTATGCTGAGACCTAGTGAATGAGAAGAAGCCAGCGATGTAACAAGCTGGAGGAAGAGTGTCCCTAGTAAGGCGACTGCAATTGAAAAAGTCCTCAGGCAGGACTGAGCTTTGGTTTTATTGAAGCAGCACTAACAATAACCCCAACAGGAGTGTGTGGCTATGCTTACAGAGCGAGAGGACATGGGAGATCATGTCTGAATTTATTCAGGGCCTGCTTATATAGACCACGGAGAAGAGTTGTCATTTTTTTTGCTTATACCCTTACAACTGTTGTTGCACGCCTCCATTTCTTCCCTCCTCATTCATCTTCAGTTCCATGGTTCCTCATTAAGATCGCTCCCTCAGAATCACCCTTTTCTTTTGTGTTAGTTACCTATTGCTGTGTAATAAATGACACAAAAAATGTAGTGTCTTAAAACAGAGGAATTTTAATCTCACGCAATATTTGCAAATTGGGGATCTAAAGATGGTATAACTGGACAGGTCTGGCTGAGAGTTTCTGATGGGATTGCAGTCAAGATGTTAGCCAGGGATAGAGTTACCTGAAGGCTTGGCTGGGGCTGCGGATACACGTCCAAGCTGACTCGCTCACATGCGTGGATAGGTGGCCCTGGTTGTTGGCAGGAAGACTAGTACCTTGTCACTTAGACCTCTCCATAGGACCTCTTGAGCATCCTCATGACATGGTGGCTAGTGTTCCCCAAGAAAGTGATCCCAGATAGCGCAAGGTGAATGTCATGATAGATCATAAAGTGACCACATACCATTGTTTCATAATATCTATTGATCACGCAGGTTATCACTGCTCATTGTGAAAGAAGAAGGGACCACACAAGGTCTTTCCATCTCTTTTAGATATGAAGTCTCTTTTAGATTTACGTATGTGTTCTTTTCTTTCAAATGTTCATTTGAAGACATAAATCATCGTGGTTGTGAGCCCATCCTCTGAAGTAAAAAAGAATATTAAGTTCAAAACCATGTTTGTCACTTACTAGTTCTCTGACCTGTGGCACATTTCTTAACCTCTCTAAACTTCTATTCTCTCATCTGGTAAATGGAGATAATTCCACATCACAGTCCATGACCAATGTGAAGATCAAAGTGACATCATGTTTATAACATATTTAGCCATAATGATTGGCAGACAAATCCTTAGTATATGTCATCAGTTGCTGTTCTTGCTCTTGGTCCGCTTTATAGACTACAGAAGGTGGCACCTACGTGAAGTGCTTAATAAAACTTGGCGGTATGAGAATGCCTTTTGGGAAGTCAAGTGTGCAATCAGGTTCAATTGGAGGGACAGCGAACCCGGTGATCTTTACAAGCCCTTGGTGATGCATATTCAGGATGTCAGAAGCTCAGGCCTATAATAAAAAATTCCCCTCTGTGTGATAAAACTTGGCAGGCTCACCATTCATTCTCAGGTGAGCTGGGAGTCAAGTACTGGGCCAGCTTGACAGGAGCATCTAAGTTCAACCCCAGTACAGAATCTAATCAATTCTCAGAGTCCAAGAATGCACTGATGATTCACGCAGATATATCAGAAGGTGTTAAAAGATCACTTGGAACATGGCGGGGGATAAAAACCAAGATTTCCAATTCATTCCAGAATTACATTTCTTGTGAGTTTTCTAGGAGATGAAGGTAACAGATTTTCAAGATCATCATTTATTTATTTTATATAAAAACTAAGGTGTTTTTTGTTGTTGTTGTTGTTGTTTTTTAGCATTTTCTATGTACCAGATACTGGGCTAGGTTCTGGCAAAGTAACTGAGAACAAGATTGCCCAAACCCCAATTTTCACAGTGTTCCGAAGTTAAGTTAACAGACTGATATGTAGCCTTACTATTCTGTTTGATGGCTTAACTTTTTACAATAAGTTGCCAAAAATTGCTAGAAATGTTAGAGATTTCCAACTATATATTCAAATGATTAATATTAATGGTAGGTGGGGTGGCGGGATCCTGATATTTTTCTTCTATAACATTTCTACCCAGTAAATCAGCTGCCTAATTATTCAATAATAGATAAAAATGCAATAAGTTGTTAAGACAAATGTGTTTCCCAAAGCCACTGTCTAGAACCGAATTACCAATAACATGATTTGAGCAACAATATCTTGATCACAGTCATTTTTCTCAACTGAGGTTCCAAGTTGCTGGTACAAGATCCATGGGAACTGTTTGCATTTCTAGGTAAATAAATTCATAATGCATAGATTTCCAAAGCAATTTCAACACTGGCATGGAAATGTATGCATTCCCCAAACTTTGCTTCAAAGACAGATGAAATTTCTTTGGAACTGGGTAAATGGAATGAATACATTCTGGAAACTGTACCATTCATTCCTGTTAACTCAGTCGCTCCTAGGGTTCATAAATTGGTCAGCCTAACCGGGTCTGACAAGCCAATCTGTTGTTTGTTTGCTAATCCATAGTGCAGATTTTAATCTCTAACAATATCTCATTCCTACCTATCTTGGAAAGGTCATGACCACCAGTGTAGGCATTTTTCAAGTTGTATGTACAGGTATCTAGGGAGACAATGGATGTGGAATGACTGCATGTTCCTTTTACAAGTCTCATTTTAATGAATGCAGTTTGCCTCTAATGCTTGAAATTTCACACTATACTTAAATGGTATCTCAACAGAGAAAAATTCTAGTGAGGTGTTGAGAGCAGTAGTTCTCAAATGGGGTGATTTCATCCCCCAGGGGACAGGGGCAATGTCTGGTGACCTCTCTGGCTGTCACACCAGAGAGGGTACTGTTGGCATCCAGTAGGTATAAAGTAGGTATTCTACTGACTATTCCACAATGCACAGGATAGTACCTCTACAACAAAGAATTATTTTTCCCTGTCACTAAAGCTGAGGCTGAGACAGCCTGATCCACTAGGGTTGGTCTGAATAAATCTGTTAAAAAAATTTCATATACAATGAAGTGATAATATGTAGTTTTTAAGACCTTGGCTTTATAATCAAATCCTAGCGCTGTGTCTAGGCTCTCCCTTACCAGGCAGATGACTTCACACAAGGTTCTTCATTTGTCCAAATCTGTTCATTCATTTGTATGCCAGGTTTGACGCTAGTAATAAGTGGTTGCAGCTGTACCTTTAAAGCGAAATAATATGTGCAGAGGGCAGAGCACATCCCAGGCACATAGTAAGCCCTGTAGTAAATGATCATTATTGTTATTATTAGTTTTTCTATGTAAAGCAGAGGTCCCCAAACTACGGCCCGCAGGCCGCATGTGGCCCCCTGAGGCCATTTATCCGGCCCCCACCGCACTTCCGGAAGGGGCACCTCTTTCATTGGTGGTCAGCGAGAGGAGCATAGTTCCCATTGAAATACTGGTCAGTTTGTTGATTTAAATTTACTTGTTCTTTATTTTAAATATTGTATTTGTTCCCGTCTTGTTTTTTTACTTTAAAATAAGATATGTGCAGTGTGCATAGGGATTTGTTCATAGTTTTTTTTATAGTCTGGCCCTCCAATGGTCTGAGGTACAGTGAACTGGCCCCCTGTGAAAAAAGTTTGGGGACCCCTGATGTAGAGTATGGTGGTAGCAGTCTCCAAGATATCCCCCAGTGATTCTCATCTCCCGGTGTTCAAGCCCTTGTGTAGTACCCTCCCCTGCTGAGCTGGGCAGGGCTGTATAAGATGTTGCAGAAACGGCATGTATTACTTGCAAGCTTATGTCCTAAAAGGAAATGTGGCTTCTACCTTGCTCTTCCCTGGATCGCTCTCACCAGGGGAGGTCAGCTGTGTTGTGAGTACACTCAAGCAACCTACGGAGATGTCCACGTGGGAAGGGGCAAGGGTTCCCTACTAATAGCCCCAATGTGCCTGCCCCACAAGGGAGCCATCCTGGGACAAGGTTCTCCAGACTCAGTTGGGCTTTCAGAGGACTGGAACTGCAGCCGGCATCTGGATCTCACTCATCCTCATGGGAGAGTCCAAGCCAGAGCTGCACATAGAGTCCTGCACCATGAAAACGGTATGACATCCGTAGTTTTAAAAAGCCGTTCTGTTTTCAGCAATCTCTTATGCAGCAATAAGTAACTTAAATAAGTGCCTTACAGTATTTCTGTACCTACTGGTTTCATATCACCTTCCTGTATTCTAAGGAGGAAAAGAGGAATGGTGAAGGATATTTCTGTTTCATTGTGTGAGGAAGTAAAGACTTGGTGAATGAGACGTCCTGACGAGTCGGTACCGGGACAAGCCATTGGATTGGGTAGTAGTTGGAAACTTCAGACCAAGATAGACTTGGATTTGAAGCCTGGCACTGCCACTTTCTAGCAAAGTAACATTTCTAAGCACCAAATTTTAAAATCTTGGATAAAGTTGTTCTGGGAATTATAAGAGAAAAATTTGTAAAATGCTTAGTGCAATGACTAGCTAGGGATAAGTGCTCTTTAAACGTTTATTGAATAAATAATGTTCTATAGGAGAAGTGTCCTTTCAGATTAAATTATTCCACTTTTCTATTCACACATTTGCCATTCAAAGGTTTGGAAATGAATCCTAAAGCCCACAATCTATGGAATTAGAAACACTAATTTACAAGGTGAGATCACTCAGTAAGTGATATCTAAGTGATATCTAACACTTAGTGATGTCCCAGCTTACCTCCCCCCAGTACTTTCTACACTGCTTTTGTCACTCGCTAGAGCCAGGATGAGGGTAAGGCGAGTGAGACTCCTGTTCTTGTTCATGTGACATTAAAAAAAAAAAATCAAACTGACAACTTACAGTCCATCTGTTTTTGTATATAAAGTTTGGTTTTTTTTTTGAAACTTCCTCACCCACGGCTGTGAGTTCAATAATTCTCATCAAGCATATTTAAAGGATTAATTTTAAAATTTTATTTTGTTTTTTATCCTCCAAAGTGATATTAACTAGTGTGAGAGCAATTGTGAAGTGAGTGACATTTATCCCCTGAAAGGTGTCGGCACCAGGTCACAACACGGGTCCTGTTCTGTGAGGACACAGATGGGAGCCGTGGAGGCTGCAACTGACATCTTGGTTTCTAACGTATCTTCTCTCATTCATCAGCTCTTGCGCCCACCTAATTTACATGATTTTTACCTAAAAACTTGCAACCTTATTTTTAATTTCTAAGGCTATAGAAGATGGGGGGTAGTATAGGGGGAATAATGAAAAAGTTGAAGTAAAGAAATAATAGAAATGAAAACATCAATTAATGAAATGGAAAAGTAAAACCAAAGCCCTGTCCTTTGAAAGACTAAAGACCTAGGTTTTGGTTGAGCTCTAGAGAACATACAAATAAATAATGATAAGAATTTTAAAGCCCCACAATTCTAGTAGATATTTTAAAAATCATCAGAGACTATTCTGAGCCAACTGTGGGCTATGAAGTTTCTAAATATAAATGAGATAGACAGTTTTCTAGAAAAAAAACAACAAAACCTAATGTAAATTAATTAAAATGACCCAAGAAGAAAAAGAAAAAGAAATTCTGGACAAACCAGTAACTATGAAAGGAATTGGCTGGCTCCCTGGGTTTGGGATCTGACTGGGGCCGTTGCATAGGCCCCCACACTTAGAAGGACCTTGAAATTCTTTGTGCCACTACCTTGAAATTCTTATCTTTTTTAAACAAGGGTCTTGTTTCATTTGATACTGGACCCTGTAAGTTATGGAGCCAGTCCTACCCACACCTGTAGAATTTTGTGCATTTAGTTTACGACTCCCTTTTAAGGTACCGACAACCTAAAGCTTTTTCTGAAAATAGGTGAAGAAGGCAAGTTATCCAGTTCATTTGAGATGACTTTTGTAACTTTGCAAGGTTTCAAGATTGCTTGATCAAGTTTATTTAGAAATCTGGGGATAAAATGTCATTTCATCAGATCTACCAGAACATGAGTAGCTACCAGAGTCATTCATTACCTAAGTTTGATGTTGACCTACACAATTGTATTGTCCTTTCCTCAAATGAAATTGTTTTCTGCCTTTCTTCCTCCCCCCCCCCCCCCTCTGGTCCCAACAAGGAAAATGCTACACAAGCTTATCTTAAGTTCATTCTGGGCTGGTTGATGAGTTAACTATTTTAAGTTCTTCCGGCACTTGTCGACTTTTAAAGCCCTAATAGGAATTTTTTTTTCCAGGTCACTTGCTAGTGAACCTCGGAAAGATCTGGCAGGTTGACTTACTGCCTGCCCAGACTCAGCATTTTTCTCCGGAAACTGTAAGAAAACACCAAAAAGATGGGATGTATCTCAGGAATCTCATTAAGAACAGGTTGGCTACATATTTGTTTTATTCTGCTGTGTCTGAAGTTATAATGCGGCCAACGCTGAGTCTAGATGGTTGTCATGAGCTCATCTTTGTGGCCTTATGATTTTAATTGCTCACTTTAATTAATAATCTGCTTCTATTGTTTAATGAAAACTAAAATTCACTTCACTGATGTCTCAAAAATATCAGTGCCTCTCTCTTCTTACTCACTTTTATGTTTTCTTCCTGGCTTTCACTTATTTATTTTCAACTGAGGAGTAAGAATAACTCATTTGTGGGGTTTTCCTACAGTTAAAATGTACCCAGAATTAAAAACTGTAAAAGTGTTTTGAGAACAACAATCTCAGATAATTTCCTACAATGTATGTGTTAAAAAAAAGAACTAATAAATTCAAGCTTGAAAGGTGAAATGAACTTGTCCCCCTAATAAATTACAGTGTGGAGAATAGAGAATTTCAAGGTGGGGGATAAGAAACAACTGTTACAGTATGAGAACAAAATTCCTTTATTCTAAAAAGTATGTACTTTAATAGGTAAGGGTTTAATAGGTACCGGATAAATTGGTGCATGATGGTTAATTTGTAGGTTCCTTTTTGGACTTTTCTCTTTAATTAGGAGGCTGCCCTCAGTTCTTGCATGTGGATCTCCCCAACTTAGCTGCTTAATCATCAGAACAAGCAAGGACGGAGTCTCCTGGGAGGACAAATGTTGCAATCTTCTATAACAGAATCAGAGGAGTAACATCCCATCACTGTTGACATTTTCTGTTGGGTAGAAGCAAGTGACAGTTCTTGGCCATACTCAAGGGGTGGAAGTTATACCCAGATGTGGCTATTAGGCAGTGGGGAACATGGGGGGCCAACTGAGTGTTTGATCTCCACAGTCGGACTTTCTGGATTTAAATCCTGGACATATCATGTACTAGATCCATGAACCTTAAGCATCTTATTGGTCTCCAAGCCTCAGTTTCCTTAACTGTGAAATAAAGTGTGTACTCATACTTTCATCATAGGGTTATTCAATTCCCACAGTTCCTAATTTCCAACCATTCTTGTGCCATGTTCATGACTGTTGCCTAATTTGTGTTTCTCATGAAATATCATTCATTTACTATATAACCTCCCCTTTAAAACATAAGTCAACTTATTTAAAAAGAGACTTTAATAATACCACTAGAAATTGAAAAAAAGAACTAGCATCACCAGAAGATAGTGTAGACATACACATTATCAGTAATGAAAATTACTTGTTTGCAAAGTTCTCCTTGCTCATATATTGTGAGGGGTATTTATGCACCCTTAATAAAAACACTGAGGCTCTGGCCAGTTGGCTCAGTGGTAGAGCATTGGCCTGGCCTGTGGATGTCCCAGGTTTGATTTCCAGTCAGGGTACCCAGGAGAAGTGCTCATCTGCTTCTCCACTCCTCCCCCTCTTGTTTCTCTCTCTCTCTCTCTCTCTCTTCTCCTCTCCTCCTGCATCCATGGCTTGATTAGAGTGAGTGGGCCTCGGGTACTGAGGATGGCTCCATGGCCTCCACCTCAGGTGCTAAAAGATGGCTCGGGTCACAACGGAGCAAGGGCCCCAGATGGGTAGAACATCGCCCCCTAGTGGGCTTGCCAGGTGGATCCTGGTCAGGGTGAATGTGAGAGTCTGTCTCTGACTCTCCTCCTCTCACTAAAAATAAATAAATAAAAATAAAAACACTGAAAAAATAAATTTAATACACTTCACACAGTGCCAAGCACAGTTAGTGCTTAATAATTGTGAGCTATTATCATTACATATCTGTAAATTTGGCATTCAGAAGATATTATGTATAGGATGGGTGAATATATCACATGGGCTATTGGCAGACACTGCCTGAAAGTTATGATTCTCTTCCTGCTGTGTCTGGACTCAACCTTAGACTCCTCCTCAATACTGAGTTTCAGGTAGCCATCACCAATCAACTGGTGTTGGCATCCACCAGAGGGTACCTATTGGCTTTTGATAGATGTCACCTGATATACAGAGATTAGAGCAAATTATAAATGAAGAAGAACCAACATTAAATGAACTGAAGGAGGAAATCACCTTATCAAAAAGAAAACAAAGGAAATGAAAAACAATTACAAAGCATTTGCCATTCAAGTACATGCCCTCAACTCTTGACTTGATATACATTTTGACTTCCAGACTGTTTTCCTACCCTCATCTCACTTTACTGCTCAACATGTGTAGAAACTTTCTTACACTCACTTTCACTGAAGCAAAAACAAATTTGGGAGAGAAAAGATTCCACTGTGCAAATCCCTTAATTAATTCTAAAGCTTGGGTGCTTGGGAGCTGATGCTGCTTGAAAGACTCAGGTGCAAAGCATCCTGATGATTAAGAGTTCTGCAATTTTGGCCCTGGCCGGTTGGCTCAGTGATAGAGCATTGGCCTGGTGTGCAGGAAGCCCAGGTTCAATTCCCGGCCAGGGCATACAGGAGAAGCGCCCATCTGCTTCTCCACCCCTCCCCCTCTCCTTCCTCTCTGTCTCTCTCTTCTCCTCCCGCAGCCAAGGCTCCATTGGAGCAAAGTTGGCCCAGGCGCTGAGGATGGCTCTATGGCCTCTGCCTCAGGTGCTAGAATGGCTCTGGTTGCAACAGAGCAACGCCCCAGATGGGCAGAGCATTGCCCCCAGTGGACATGCTGGGTGGATCCCAGTTGGGCGCATGTGGGAGTCTGTCTGACTGCCTCCCCGTTTCCAACTTCAGAAAAATACAAAAAAAAAAAAAAAAGAGTTCTGCACTTTTTTTTTTTTTTTGCTGATAAAGGGAGGTTTTGCAGGACAGAACAGTCCTGGGTAGCAATAAGCGATTAAGTCATTTGGATCAATGTCCAACCCAGGAGATTAAAAAACTCAACAAATTAGGTTCAATCATAAATAAAGACTTGGCTTTCAGCCAGGGTTGTTGCACAGGGTTATGCTAAATACTTGCTGATAGATTCAGAGGCTGGCAGCAGAGTGTAGGGAAGGGGGCGGGGGCTGTGCATTCAGGGAGATCTGGCTCTGAGTCTAAGGTGTCTGCTCACTGCGTTTGCCTGAGTGAGACATTTGACTTCTTCGAGCATAAAAAAAAAATGGGAAGGCTCCCCCAGGTTCCCGGCAGGGCTGCGTGAGGAATGGTTGAGTCAAGGTACCGGAAGAGGTCAAACAGCACCCGAGTTTAGCTGAGTTGACACAGAAGGTGAACCAACAACGCTGTTGCAGGGGCAAGTGAGCTAAGCTATTCGAAGGCAGGTCTGACTCATGGAAGAACTCGGGAGAAAAAGTTACCTATATCAGATACATTTTATTATGCATTATATTATTATATTTTACATTTACTTACATGTTATATATCTATATTAACCTTTATAATTTTATAATACAGAGATGGGCAAAAATAGGTGTACAGTTGTGAGTCCTCAAAACACAGTTTGTTCTTGTATTATTATTTATTAATTATTGCATTTTCCAGATGAACAACTGCACGTCTACTTTTGCCCACCCCTGTATATTAATGTTATATATACGCTGTATTTCATATGTGTCCTTCAGGGCTTGGAAGACATCTACATGTTATCGTCAGCCTTACAAGGCAGGATGTCCTGGTTTCCCTAGTGATGGGTGAGGCAGAGGAGGATTTAACCCCTGGAAGGATGGCAGGCAGTGAGAGGTAAGAGCCAGTGCCAAGAACTGTTGCAAACACTACGAAGCAGGGTGATTAGGTGAAGAAAAATGTTTCATGAGAGACTATTATAAGCTCTACGCTAGATTTCATGGGTATGGCGGCAAACATGCCCCTGTCCTCATTGAACCCACATTTGTGTGTGTGTGTGTGTGTGTGTTGTATGTGTAGGTGGTGAGCATCAGTCACATAATCCCACAAACCATGTCAATGTGCCATTGTGGGGAATTAGGAAGGGGCAGGACGCGCTGTGGGAGGCAGGACACAGACCTGGAGCGACGATCCAGTCCATTTCCTCAAGTGTGAAATGGGGAGAATTATAATCCCTGCTACATGGAGGGAGGCGATGAGGACTCGGGCATTTGTGCATCTCATGTGCTCCCAATGACGTCTGGTGCAGAGTGGCCAATAAATATTAGTTATTATTATCATGATTACGACTCTGTTGGTCAACATCTACTCTAGGCATGTGCTCAGGAAGCGAGGGGTAGCTGAAACTGCTGTGGCGCCCCCCCATGCCCTCACACCTGTCACCCATTAGGGTGCCCTCCCTCTAGGTTCTGAGGCTTCACTCCTATTGGCTGACCCCTCCTGCCCCAGGGGCCGTGGTGGCTATTTTGCATGGACAGGCTGAGAACTCGAGGAACCTGGGTGTTTACATCCCCACGGTGCAGCCCGAGGTGCCTTGCTCCCAGGAGAGCAAATCGTGCTGCGCTGAGCCACACTCCAGAGCGCCCAGAAGTAGGCTGAGGCTGCAGCGTCCCCCAAAGAGCACCCTCCTTTGGCTCCTGTCCCTGTCCTGCTGCCCTCGCTCCCTCACAGGTGTCCCGGGGAATCACTTCCCTAGTGAACCCTGGTCCCAACGTCAGCCTCTGGGGATCTCAGTCGTTAAGAAAGACTTCCTGCAGGAAGCCGGATGGGGCTCTAAATGGTGCGGGGGGAGAGAGAGAGAGAAGGGAGAGAGACACAGGAAGGTGCCAGGAGAAAGCATGGCAGGTGCCAATACTTGTGGGCAGATGGTCTTTAAGAAACAGAAGGAGCTGGCAGGAGCGGTTGTGGCTGGAGTCTGGAGACATTCAGGGTGAGGGTGTCGCGGGCTGGGGCCTGTGGGTCAGTGTGGACCGTCCTTTACAGGACACCCACATCCAGCTGCAGGAACTGGCTTTTGAAAGATCAATAGGAAGCCACAGAAGCAGGAATGAGACACGGTCAGACTGGGTTTTGAAAAGACTAACATGGCAAATGTACAGGAGCAGACTGAAGGGAAACAAGACGGGGATCAGCTGGGGTTCAGCTGGAGACAGAAGTAATGGGCTTGCCAGCTATTTAAGCAGGAAAACAAAAAGGAGAATTATTTTGCCATTCAAATGATCATTTTTCTGTAAAACCGCTATTGACGTCCAGATGTTCATTAAGGCAGACTTTGTGATGCAGAGCTCGTGAAATGGCCACAGGAGAATTTTTTCTCGTAAGACAAAATTTGAATTCTAAAATTTCGTTGTAACAAGTGCGATGAAGAGGAAACATCTCTCAAATTTTAAAACCTTTATTCTTACTTTCAGGGAATTCAAAAAAAGATACACAGATAACATCCAACCACACATGGATTTATAATTTTAAAAAATAATTTCATAGCGGAGAGAAAGCGTTATTTTGGCAATATGTACATACTTATACAAATACAAAGGTATACATGTATATACTTATAAAATGTTCTAAATATACAACTTAAAAAGGGAAATCTTTATCAAATATACAGAAATATATAGTACACTTTTAGGAAAAGTGGTAGTAAAAATATGTGTAAATACAACATATGTAAACACTGTTTTTAAAGAAAGTTTTATAAACTTTCTTTAAAACATTGAAGTATTGCATAAATCTTTATGCACTTTTCCATTTGTGAAATTGTATTTTCCCAAGAAGTTCACCTAAGATGGGTTATACAGGGGTGGCAAAAATAGGTTTCCAGTTGTGAGTATGCAAAACACAGGGTTTATTCTTGTATTATCAATTATCCCCCCCCCCATATCATTAATCTATAATGTAAGTACACTTTGCTACTGTCCCATCCTACAAATGGGGAAATTAAAGCACGGGAAATCACTAAATATTTTTAAGCTTTGGCTGAACATTACAACATTGCCCCAAACCCTAAATGAAATCACATATATTTCAAAAAAAATGACTTAAGCTAGTTGCCACTAGGATGCACACATAACACATACAATTTAGAACTGTTGATCCAACTCCTTAATGCCATAGAGGAAAAACATTTACTAAATAATTTCAGGATCCTTTTACTAAATGACGCCCCAGTAAATCATGAAGATATTCTGAGATAAGAGGGTTTGACTTCATTAAAATACTTCTTAAAATAGAGGTAATTTCCCAATGATGTTTCTATTTCAAAGTGCAGTGGCATGGGGACCTGATAACTTTAACCAACATTTGGCTTTGCTTATGTTATCAAGCAGATGTGTTTCCAAATATTACACTAAGCAGAGTTACAATAAATGGATTGCCCATATTTCCCTGAGCTCCAGATGATTTAGCTCCACAAGGTCTTCCATCGCGATTCTGTAAACTTACTTTGGAGTAGTAAAGATTCAAGCAGACAATCTGATCGGGCAGGGACAGAAACATTTAGTGACTTGTACCTGACTAAGTGGCAAGGGCCCCGCCTTTCTATCATGTCATGGAAAATGCAGGAGGAAACAAGATTGTGGGCAATTCTATGTAAGCCAGGGTGGTGCCGACATGGGTCAAATGTAAGCCCGCACTTGACCTGTATTACAACACTCAATCCGCTTCCCTGAGTCAGATATGATCTTCAATACCGTTATCAATAGACAGTGCAGCTGCTGGAACAGTCGTACACAAGAAAGAAGATAAACACGATGCTTAAATGTCCTTCGTGTGCTATTTCATGCTCCAGCTTTTGAAGCTTGCTTCTGAGACATGCAGAAGCCACAAGCACCATTCTTGCAGAAGAAGAGAAAATCACCACTCCAGGTCTTGGTAAAAACAAAACAAAACAAAAAAACCATAATAGCAACTTTATTGAGGACTTAGTTGACGCCAGGCCCTGGGCTTAAGTATTTCGTATTCATATCAACTTTCTGGATAGATACTACTTTGGTCCCCATTTTACAAATGAAAAATAAAATGGAGGCAGAATGGTTAAGAATTACTTAAGGTCATCCAGAGAATCAGTGGTGAGCAGGGATTCAAGCCCAGGTCTGGCTGGCTTCCGGGCTCCGCTCACCCCTTGTCATGCACAGAGTCCCAGATGCTCACCTGAGGCCTCTTACCGCTGGCGGAAAGCGATGGGGAGCTCCCGGCTGGGCACCAGGATGCCTAAGTGCAGCATCTCCACCAGCTCGTGGTCTGTGGCCACGATGTCATATTTGCGGACGATCTGGAACACACATGCACAAAAAAGCAGAATGAACCCTCTCCTCTTGCCTTGTGGACTAGCACAGAACACAACAGTGGAAAGCCATTAGGGTCTTACCCAGCAAAGAGCCAGGTGGAGCTGGAGCTCAGCTAACCGCCGACCGATGCACATTCTTTTCCCAACGCCAAACGGAAGGTGTGCAAAAGGATTAATCTTCTTTTCCTCCTGAAGCCACCGTTCGGGTCTGAACTGACTTGACTCTTCAAAATCTTTTTCATTGGATCCCAACACCTGGGTATTGAGCATCAACACTGTCTAAAAACACACAGAAACAAGTGGCATTTAAAAATAAGCAGAAGACGTTTGAAGAGCGAAACTAATAAAAGCCATTACCTTACAAATGTAAAAGCTACCCACAAATACATAGTAATGATGATTGCCAACCTGTATGGAGGGCTTGAAATGTGTCAGGTACATTTCAAGACTGGAAGGTACTTGAAGACTTTGTATCACATTCTCACAACAACTGCCTGTGGTAGATTTTCTTACTATCTCCATTTTACAGATGAGAAAGGTGTGAGGCTCACCTAAATCTATACTTGAACCCAGGCCCATCTCCACAGCCTTTATTCCTAACACTACATGATGCATTGTGTCAACTAGGCACTGCAATCTACATATTTGCAAAATGAATGTTTTCCCTTTAAGCATTTTTAGGGGGATCAGACGCTTATTTTGGAAAGTGTGATTTTCAAAGCCCTATAAGGTACAAAGTGTACGAATTCTACTTACTCCTTTGGGTAAAGCATATTCCCCCAGAACCGTTGCCTTGTCAAGAGTCCTAGTGGTAAAGGGTACAGTCGGGGTAAGCCTGAAAAAATCCAAATCAGGGAGGTCAAGGTAGGCATAAGCCAAGTTCTAGCTCAGGGGTTGGGAACCTATGACTCGCGAGCCAGATGTGGCTCTTTTGATGGCTGCACCTGGCTCGCAGACAAATCTTTAATAAAAAAATAATAATAACGTTAAAAATGTAAAACATTCTCATGTATTACAATCCATTTATTTCCTACCGTTCATGTTCATGGTTGCAGGTGGCTGGAGCCAATCACAGCTGTCCTCCAGGACAACACCAAATTTTTATTGGATAATGCGTAACGTACACGGGTCGTTGTATGGCTCTCACGGAATTACATTTTAAAATATGTGGCGTTCATGGCTCTCTCAGCCAAAAAGGTTCCCGACCCCTGTTCTAGCTTCAAGTATTTGATGGGGACACAGATACTGGTTCAGTGAATAATTGTTGCATTGTTTCCTAACGCCAAAGGAAAACCCAATCACAAGTCTTCATAAAGGTGTTCTGTCTCTTTCTTCCCGATAGTCATGCCTCTTGTTTTCATTCTATTATAGGGTTGGCAGGACCCCACTGTACAGACCTGCTTAGTAGCTGCCCATAGTGGTTTCCCTGTTTCATTCTAGAATTCAAATGTGCATGTTTTTCACATGTCACCCTGAATCTTGATGTTTGTTCTAGGTTTCTCCTATCTGTGTTTTATGAAGATAACTATATTTCCTTTTAATCCTAAAATGGTGCAAGTTTTGTTTCCCAGAAAGGGTATGAAAAGAATTCTCAAAGAATATTTTAGACCTGAGGCACAAAAATAAAGATGTCTCGATGTCTTATCATATAATAATAGGGTTTCCTGGCTGGGCTGTCATCTCAGATCCTTCAGTCCTGCCCGGAATCCTAATTAGTGCGTACAGCATTCATTCGAGTATTACATTATCACCATTTTAAGGGGAAGACACTGACTTTTCAAGATGTAATAGAATTCACCCAAATTATTTAGGAAATGAGTAATAGAAATAGAATATGGTCCTAAGGTTCTTTTTTTTCCTCCCAGTTTCATAAATGGTTAAGGATCAACTGTGGGGCCTGTCTAAGCAGGGGACCCCTTCTTGTGTGTTTAAGAGAACAGCTTTCTGACAGGTTCATACTGGCTCGGGCGTGTGTTCTTACCTCATGGATTCTTTCAAACAGGCCTTCAAATATGGCATGTTCCTCAAATCCTCTGCCCGTGGCATCCGATTCTCAGGCAGTGCATTCTGAATTTCCTTCAGAAGCTTTCGCTGCACGTGGGGATTACGGGATAAATTGTAGAGAATCCACATTAAGCTGTTTGCTGTCTGAAAAACCAATAGACACAAACTTGAGTTCCTTGCAAAGAAACTGCCTTAAAAGCAGTTTGGGTTGAACCAAAGGTGCTGCCTACCACCTTGCTCTGCAAAGAAAAAAAAAAAAGAAGAAGAAAGAAAAAGAAAAAAAGGTGTTTTTCACATGTCCTTATTGGCTGTGCCTTAAATGAATACAACCTATGAAAACTTCAATTTATTTTAGAAAATAAGAATAGCTTATTTACTGAGGTAATCAAAGCCAAATTCTATAAATAATTTGCCACATTAGGACACTTAAAATATAGTTTGGTACAAAAAAATGGTTTGAACATAAAGGGAGCGCAGGTAAAACTGGTGGAATGGAAGAGGAGAGGTGGATTATTAGATCAGTGTCAGTTTCCGGGTTGAGATAACGTTTATTATGCAAGATGCTACCACTGAGGGAAACTGTGTGATGCATAGGAGGGGCCCTCTTTCTTTCTTTCTTTCTTTCTTTCTTTCTTTCTTTCTTTCTTTCTTTCTTTCTTTCCTTCCTTCCTTCCTTCCTTCCCTCCTTTCTTTCTTTCTCTCTCTTTCTTTCTTTTTTTTGTACTGTATGTGAATCTATGATTATCTCAAAAGAAAAAAGTTTAATTAGAGAATTATTTAATATAAAAACATATAAAAATTTAGTGGGGAGAGAGGAATGGAGATCCTAGGAGTCTTGCTGTAAGAGATTTTAATTTGAATTTTACAGGGCAAACACACAAGAGACTGCATTTCTGGAATTGAAAAGAAAGACTTCTTTGCCACACCCTAACAAGTTACCACAAAAATATAAAGGTGTTATCTATACTCAGTGTTCAGCCACACGCAAAGAACTCTTGTAGGAGGGCGCCAACACCAAAATAAGAAATTCTAGCATTGAGCTGAGTCGTTCAAGGTGCTTGCCACAGTCTCTGACAAAGGCACACGGCCTTTTAAGTGGCATTCTTTATTTCCTTTCCAAAGTCAATGAGAAGAGAAAACTATTGTCGGAAGCAGCCAAGCGTAGGTTTTAGCATTATAATATTCACCACTGGTAGTCATAAGTATTTGCTTCTTAGGTCTTTTTTAGCTGATTTAAACCAAATAGTCCCATAAAAATGGTCATTGTGTCCCCTCCCTGCAGACAGGAAGTTGCTTTTGCTAAGTACCATGTGCCAGTCACATAAATGAGCAAAGTGCAAGACGATTCAGAGCCAATGGTGTTTATTATTTTTGGAAGAAGATGTCCCCAAGACAGGCTTCTTTATGTCAGAGGACTGGCAACCTCAGCTGCAAATAAACTGTGGACGGCATTAGTACAAGAATCTAATTTACAAAACAGGAAGAGGGCGTAGCCGCCAAATTAGAGAGACTTTCAAATTTCTCTGATTCTCCAAATGAGTCTTTCAGAATAGCCAAGACTAAAAAAAGAAACAGATTTAACCATATCAGTAAGTCCTTCACCACAAGTACCAAATAGAGTTTCCAAAAGGCAGATAACTGTAGCTTTCACCAAAGCCCTGTAAGACAGCCCGTGCCTGTCAGGATAGCTGTGGGGGCTGAGTGGAGGGGAAGTGGCCTGTGAAACCTCACGGGCACCAACTGTCCCAGCTTGACCTCCATTGAGGAGTCCCATCTCATAGCTGGCCTTCCTGCTTGCACTCTTTGCTAGGTCCACTCTCTACCCACCAGCAGGCACCCACTTTACAAAGCATAAATTTGATCAGGTTACTCCCTTGCTTAAAACACTCCAAGGGCTTTCTGTCACAGGTGTCATAAAATCCAAATGCCTTGCTACGGCTCCTGTTTAATATGGCCCATCAATGCCTCCAATCTCAATCCTGACCACATTTGCTAGATCTGTAGCTCCATTTCCTTTCTGCCCCAGGGCCTTGGCATATGCTATTTCTACTACTTGGAGTGCTCTTCTACCAGATCTTCCCATGGTTTCCTCTTCAATATTTCAATGTCAGCTCCAGAGAGGGACCCATCCCCCTATATCTTTGTTACATCACCCTGATGACTTCCTCCATTCCTCCATGTACCACTATCTGAAATAATCCTATTTATTTGTTTGTTTACACGTCCATTATCTATTCCTCACTACTATTTAAGTTTCAGGAGGAGAACTGATTCACAGTGGTATGTCCCTGTATCTGGAAAGGTGCCTGGCACATAGTAGGCATTCAGTAGTTCCTGAATGCTTTCATTTATTAGGTTGCATCTATCGAGCATCTACTACCTGGCAAGTGCTAGTCTACATCCTCGGAATACAGCAGGGGACCAAACTAAGGCATCACCCTCACAGGGCTCACATTCCAGCTGCAAAACACTGGGTGAAGTTTTACTTGTATCGCTCTAAGGAGCTGGGGTTCCCCAGGAAAGTGAGCTGAAATAAATTGCCACTTTGACAGCCTGCAGGATTGTGAGCTGAAACCAAAATCTTGTAGTTCCCCAATGTAGAAAATGCTGTTTTTTTCTGCAGACAAGAGACAATATGGAAAGGGCATGAAAAAGAAATGAACTTGGACACATTCTTCTTAGAGACTGTTTGTGCAGGAAAAGTTACTCCTATGAGCAATATTAATATGCATCACTCCAGTGATACCACAAAAATAAATCAAGGCCAATTAAACCCACCTGAACGCTTGTCAGTATTTGTGTTTGGAGTCTGACTGTATTGAGTACCTACCAGGAGTGTCCACTGCCTACATCAGTGACAGAATTTTAGTAGTTTAAATTAGTTGTTTCATTTAAATGAAAATCAATGTTTCCCAGACTCACCATGTTTACAGTTCTAAGCATAAAAATATTATTGGTCTGGCAGAGAGTTTTTCAATATTTTTATAATGAATAACCACCCCAGTTAGTTCACCTGCACAACCACCTCAAGCATATCCAACTTAACACCTGGGTCAGCGATCTTGCTGCGGCATGGAAGCTTACTGATTCTGAATTCTCGTAGCGGTTTTCACACTATCACGGCACTTACACCTGCTCTGAAGTTTCATCACTAGGATAGAATCACGAGGAGAATTATTCTCCTATCAGTTTGAGCAAAAAGGCTGTGCATTGGGTCTCCCATAGCACCTGGTTATGAGATTTTTATTTTTGCTAAGCTAGAGCTTAGTTAATTCTTGTGGAGCAAGTGAGTTGAATGACTATTTAAAATGCATCATGAACAGAGATGTCACGGACCATTGATTTACCCGACCGGAGATCAGGTGCACACTTACCGTTTCCACCGCAGCCAGCTGGAGCTCTGTGACAGCCGCATACAATTCCTTCTTTGAGAGCTGATTGCGGTGATAAATGTCACAGAGAAAATCGGCGCTGGGCTGCTCCGAGTGCTTCTCTAACCGGTGGTTGATACAAGATTTGACTATTGGGGAAGAGAAAAGGGATAGGAAGTCAGCTGAACGTTTGAATGAGGAAAAGAATGAAAGGAAACCTCAGATGAAATCCTTACAATATTGGGAAGGTCTTGTCAGGGACTAACATGGTTAGATGTGCTCATGCTGCCCTGTTGCGTCATCAAGGATGGATTGGTGCCCACATGAACAGGGCTTCTCAAACTTCAATGTGCACAACAATGGCCGGGCATCTCCTTACAGGGCAGATCTGGAAATTGGGATCCGGGAAGGGTCCCGGAAGTTTGCATTTCTAACAAGCTCTCAGGTCATGTTGGTGCTGCTGGTCGGCAGGTCACACCTTGACTAGTAAGAGCATAAAGCTTGGAGGGGATCATCAGGAGACGGAGGTGGGTTTGGGTCCACTCTCAGAATCAGAAGGTGAACGCAGATTCACGTGTTCTAGCTGATATGGTCACTAAAACAGGCAGACACTCTAATACTGAGTGTGGCTCCCAAATCTTGGCAGTAGAGGAGGGAAGAACGCCCTCCCCCAATGTTAACACACACACACACCCACACCCACACCCACACACACACACACACACACACACTAATGCAGTGCCCATGAACGTTTACAATAATAGTACAATTTTCCAATGTTTGTAAAGTACATTCTAGGCATGGGTCTCCCTCACTACAATCCATGACGCGAACCACCACCAGAATCATAACAGTGGTGATGGTGACAGTGGAAATGATGACAATAAATTGGTCTCGTGGGTGGAGTTAGAGCTTCGGGAGACTTTCTGTTTGGCTTCAAACCACAGGCTTTGCCATCACCTAATGTGTAATGTTGAGAAAGTTACTTCTTTATCCCTCAGTTCTGTTTACTTGGGGCTAATAGGAGGATCTAACCTAGGATTTTTTGGTGGAAGTTAAATAAGTTAGTTAAATATATATAATGTATTATTTTATCATAGAATGATATCTAGCATCAAATATTCCCTCAATAAGGTAGCAGAAATAGTTCTGATCCATTGAGAAACTGTCGTATACCAGGCTCTCACATTATCTATATTAGACCTAGAAACAGTGACACTGAAGCAAGTGCTATTCTTATTATTGCTCCTGTTGTTCTTAGCCCATTTTAGAAATAAGACAAGTGATGATGGAAAGGAGATGGCACATTTGGCCAACCCACCACACCAGTGACAGACCGGGGACTTGCGCCCAGGCATCTCTGACTCCAAAGCTCTTGTCTTTAACCATTTCCGGTTCCCCAAGACAATAAAATGCCAACTCCTGCCTTTTCCTTAGAATTTCTGTACTCCAAGGCAACCCCCGAACTCATGTTTGCAAAGCTGGGCTTGTGGCCATGTTACCTGACTTGAAGATGGTGTCCCAGGCCAGCGTGTGGGCCTGCCAGACCTTGGTGTTGAGGCTCTTGTGCAGCTCGACCGGGGTGACCATCATCCTCCCAAATGTGCTCATCATCTGGGAGGAACACAAATGCCTCTTCATCCCTGTTTCTCTCAGACAGCTTCGCCTCTGGACCAGGAGCATTCTGACCGTGGCACCCTGTGCTCCCCCAAAGGCCGAATTCAAAGGACCCCTCCCCGGGCTTCTCTGCACTGGTCCTGGAAGCCATATCCCTCTCCCCAGCCCCAGTAACATATCCAATATCATCTTTTTTTTTTCTTTTTTTGTATTTTTCTGAAGCTGGAAATGGGGAGAGACAGTCAGACAGACTCCCAAATGTGCCCCACCGGGATCCACCGGCACACCCACCAGGGGTGATGCTCTGCCCACCAGGGGGCGATGCTCTGCCCATCCGGGGCGTCGCTCTGCCACGACCAGAGCCACTCTAGCGCCTGGGGCAGAGGCCAAGGAGCCATCCCCAGCGCCCGGGCCATCTTTGCTCCAATGGAGCCTTGGCTGCGGGAGGGGAAGAGAGAGACAGAGAGGAAGGAGGGGGGGTGGAGAAGCAAATGGGCGCTTCTCCTATGTGCCCTGGCCGGGAATCGAACCGGGTCCCCCGCACGCCAGGCTGACGCTCTACAGCTGAGCCAACCAGCCAGGGCCTATCCAATATCATCTTTGCAATGATTTTTCAATGGGGTTTAATAAAAATTGCTCTTATAAAAGTGAAAAGAGAAGAAAAAATGAAAACTAGAACTTTTATAGTCACTGGAATTTCCAAACTTCAGCCCGTCCTTCACCAGTTTCACAGGTCTACTAGAGTTCTGTGTGACCTAAGTGACTCAAAAATTTCAAACCTGAAAATTTTCAGGCTTTTGAAATAGAAATGTAATCAACTGACCTTTAACTACCTACTTTAACTTTGTCTGAACAATGATTTAACGTGCTTCTTTATTATATGTGCATGAAAATACATGACACATTAAAATGAACACTTAACCATTATAATAAAATTTGTGTGCATGCCACTCTTAGGGAAATACTGTGATGTTGATCATTCAGAAAAACCACTCTCTCCCCCAGGGGACGCTTACCGTTTTGATGGCCATAATGAAGTTCAAAGCTTCTTCCCCTGCATTCTTCTGAAGGAGCCCAAATCTCTTCTCATAGAGCACAAGGCAGATGCCTGTTAATTAAAACAACCGGCGCTGTTACACAATCTGGACTCTATGATTAGGTAGGCTTGATTCCATCTCTCATAGACATCACATCTTTTCTAAGAACATAGGAGAAGCAAAGAATCTGAGAGTTTGATCACTCTAGAAATGATCTCCAGTTCCAGTGGGCTCATCCCCTGCAGAGCCTCCTGGTCAGAAACGCCACTGGGCAAATAAAGCCCTTTTCATAAATGCCTGAATCTCGCCTGCAATGTCTTGCTTTTGTCCGAGTTTATCATTGATATCATGCGTAGAAGACCCTGTGAACGTCTACCCAATACTAATTCTCGCTCGTTTCTTCCCTAAGAGAATCTCGATTTTATACAGGGTGTCAGTGTATCAGCCCTGAGGCAGTTCATCAGGACTGATCTAAGACTCCGGTGACAATCCTGGTCCCCACGACGTCTCAGGCTTCCTGGAGCCGCCCGAGCGGCCACATGACCCAGGTCTGGCCGGTGAGACCAAAAGGAAATACACTTTTTTTGCTTCCTAGATAAAATGGGACCTGTACCTTCTTTTCTTTTTGTTTTTGCCTACAAGGCAGAGGTGAGGCCAGGAGCTGCAGTAGCCATTGTGCAACAAGCTAAGGCTGGATGAGCGAGAAGGTGGCCCAAGCTTGGCTCCCCGGCGACATCACCGAGTGCCAACAGCGGGCTGCCTTCCTCAGACTTCTCATAACACTAGCCAATAGCTTTTTAAACCGCCGTGGTTCACTTTTCTTTGACTTGCAAAGAAATGCATTTGATACTCCTTAATTTGAGTATTTACAGTGGACAAGTTCCAAAAACATACTTACTTCTTTGCTCCTCTGTAATCATCCCCTTTCTTTACCCCCCTTTCCCTTAACACCTTCTGTAGATTTCTTGTTTGCATGGGGCTTTCTCATGGGCTCAGGATGACGGGTCCCTAACTCTAAAGTGAGGCTGATCTGATGGAGGAGACAGATCAGGACAAAAGCTGCCGTCTTGGGATGCCAGTTTAAGCCCTTATTTCAGCAGCCAGAGCGACCCTGGCGGCAAGTCGAACCATGCCACCCTCTAGCTGAAAGCACTTCCTGTCACTCCCAGATACTCCCAGGTTCAAAGTCAAACTCTTATCCCTGCCTCATGTGGATCGACAGGGCTGGCTGCTGCCTTACTCCCCGCCTCTGCCCTCAACCTGCCTTTCCTTCGCAGGACATGCTGCAGTCATTCCAAATGCCTTTCTGTTCCTTCAGCATAATCTCTTGCTCTGCCTGAAACATCCCTCCTGCCCTCCCTTTTACCTGGAGAACTCCTGCTCACCCACTTGGCCTGAGCTGAGAGGACACCACCTCCACGTAGCGCTACATAGCCCCAGACCAAGCTCGCCTGACGCCTCCCTCTCAGATTCGCCCACTGCCTTGAACCCATTGAATTTCTATTGAAATTGCCTTGCTCCCTGGCCTGTACCCACCCTGGGCAGTGAGCTCATTAAGTCCAGGCTCTGCTTACTCCCAGAGAATCCTTGAGGACGTGATCATGCCCCCTTCTGTGGGAAAGTCTTCAAGGCTGTCCATCTGATTCAAACTAAAAAGTTTTGTCAAGACCTACAGGCCCTGGCTTGACCTTTTTCCACTCCTCTCTCCCTCCCATCCCATCACACCAGCATCCTCGGAGCTCCTCAAAGCTATGTTCATGTTTCTACCCCAGGGCATTTGCACTTTCTGTTTCCCTGCTGTCTGGTACAATCTTCCTAAAGATACTGTTATGGCTTGCACCTCCCTTTTCCTTAGGCTTCACCTCAGATGTCTCCTAACCAAAGCAGAATTGCCCTATCTAGGCACCTGTGTTCTTTCTTGAACCCCTTACCTTTTTGACAGAGTATATATTCAAATTGGTTTACTTGTCTATTGCCACCCCTACTAGAAGCCAAGCTCCATGTGAGCAAGAATGTTGCCGCTTTGTTCACTTCTGTGTCCCTAGCACAGTGCCTGGTGCATAGCAGGTGTTTCATGAGTGTTTGCTGAATGACTACACAAACAACTCAGAGGCAAAACATAATTTCAGTGCCTAAAAACATTAAAAATACCACTATGACATTTCCTAGTTGTCAGGTAGTCTGCAGAGCCACACTTGACCCTCAAAATCACTTGCAAAATCAAATGAACAAGACAGTGAGGACAACTTACTTTCAAAGGACCATTTGTTCAGCTCGCTGTATAAATCTTCAACGCGGCCCCTCTCGTCACAGAGCTCGTCTATTCTACCCATAAAGTCAGCCAAGACCTTGAAAGAAAGAAACCACAAAAGCACATTTTAGTCATAGAAGGAAAACAAAAGTTTAGAGCTCAGTAAGTAACTTCAGGTTCTGCTACCTTGCGCGTTCAGGGGCCATCAGGTTATTGCTCTTGAAGCAACACTGATTATCTATGATATTTCCCTTGGGAGCCCACCTGATGCCCTCCTTGTCCTGGGTTATTTCCCCAGCTTTGCTGGCAGCAGCCCTGAAGCTTAAGTTTCAGCCTTTGATCTAAATTTAAAGAAAGGAAAACATTTCTTCTAATTGGAATGGGGAATAAACCACAAAGGAGAAATCAGTCAAGTGTCCCTGCTGGCATGACATTTCAAGGACTACAATGCTATAACTACCCTGAGGTTTGCTGCTTCCACATCTGAGCAGGCAAACATCTCTTTACTGATTGGTAATGTGTTAAGCATGTTGAACTTGGAGCCAGGAAATCTGCAAATTCTGGATGCAGCTCCTTCACCAAATAGCTCTGTGACCTTGGATGAGTTACATAAGGCCGTTAGATGCCAGTTTTCAAAGTCAGGGTTTTAGATGACTAGTGCCTCTCATTTAAGGGGGCTTCTATAGTAGCAAGCACTGTAAACAGCATATTTTCTTTGCTGATCCTCACGACAACCTCGTGAGGGAGAAAGTACTGTTATTTCTCCCATTTTCTCGGTACGAATTAAGAAAACTGAGGCTTAGAGAGAGGCTAAGGCACTCCTCCTGGGACAGAGAGTTGATAAGTGGCCATGCTGGGGACTGGAACAAAGCCTGTATGACTATAAAGCCCACCCATGTAACCAATGATGTTTAGTTTGCCCCCATAGTGCATTAAAAAGTGCTTTGAATTAGTTACCATAAGAAAATTCAGAGCTGTCACATGAACATATGGATTTTCTACTACTTGTTAATAATAATAATAATAATAATAATAATAATAAGTAATTACAGGAAATGGTGACACCATGTCTGCATTCCCATGGGGTAGTCATTTGCTGGAACTGGGGCAGCTGTCACCTCTAGAAAGGGCATGCACCATTCTGTTGGCCTTACATGTTTAGATTAATTACCTGGCCCCTGGAAGCCTCCGGGTTTGCAATCTTTCACTTACACAGTCTTACATGGGTCCAAGTTCAGTTCCAAATAAACACCCAGAATGAATAGGAGTAAAAAGAGACTACTGTATGCTTAAATCCTTTCCCTTCCAGCCTCCTGCTGGTTAAAGGCTATGTCTAAATACCTTAGTATGGCACAAAGACATTGTCAATACCTGCTGTCTGCCCAGCATCATTTCGGAAAACGCACATTCTGAATGTACCATTCTCTAAACACATCATGTCATGGCCTACATCTCTATTTCCACTAGGCCATTCTCTTGGCCTGGATGCCTTTCTCCACCTTCTCTGGCTTGTAGGCTCCTACTCACCCTGCAAAACCCAGCTTCAAGGTCACTACTCAGAAACTTCATAAGTATTATCTCATTTAAAATCACAGAAAACCCATGGAGTGAGAATTGTTACTCCCATTTTCTAGACTGGGAAACTGAGGCTTAGGAAAGTTAAACGTTGCAGTCAGGTTACATAGGATGATGTTCAAAGCCAACACTGTGGAATACCAAATACTGTGCTTGTAACTGCTCCCTCAATGTGATATTCTTCAGGGAGGGTGAAGGAGGGAGGAATAAGACGTTGGGGGAGGAGGATGTAGAGAGAAATGAGGAGCAAGTGAAGACCCCTGAATCATCCAAAGGGCCTGTTTTGCCCTCTGCACTTTGGAGCGGTGACTTGAAGTGCAGTGAGCATCCCTCCCTCCCCAAGAGACCCAGGAGAGCTGGCCCCAGCCTGCGAACCTCATTAATCTTGTTGTCCAGCTTCATAACCTCCATTGGTTTCATTAGTTTCTTTTGAAAGGCACTCCGGACTCTCTGCCAGTCCTTTCCTTCCCTGGGAGAGAAGCAGAAATCTATTTAGAGAAAACTGAAATGAACAGGAGGAAGAGGCAGAGGTCCCTCTAGCTCTGTAGCTGTGTGAACTGTATCATCCAACGAATGCTGAGACTCAGGCCAAGAGTAGCCAGAGACGATTAGCACTGGAATATTTGGGGCCAGTCCGATGGTAGGATGAGAAAGCACCTCCCCTCCCAGCCAAAGAAAGCACCGAATAGGTGACATCCAGATCTTTTGGGTTCAGGGCTGTTGAGCTGTTCTTGCTGAGTCCAAGCTGGGAGGCCAGATGCCTCAGTTCCCAGCAGTGACAGCAGGCACACAAAGACCTCCTCACCAGAAACCCAAAGCTGTTTAAGGAAAAATGCTGTCTTCTTTCAACCCATTGTCTTGGGTTGAAAGTCACATTTACAAAGCACCTCAGATTTAGAATTTTGCCATTGACTCCAAATAATAACACACAGTCAGAGGTTTACAGGAGTTGGGAAAAGGCTGTTTCCATCAGGCACGCTTCTGCGCTTGCCCCATAGCTGAGGGACCACACAGCCTGTGGTGTGCTGTGCATGGCTACAGTTTTGAATTCCATTAATTATATCCTTACAATATAACTATTGGGCATTAAAATGGGGGGGGGGTAAAAAAGTGCTAACTGGTTAAATGGTAACAATTAAAAAGCAAAGGAATCACATCACATTATAGCATTTATCTATCTAAAATGCACCTTTAAGTACAGCTACGTCATAACCCTCCACTCCCCTCCAGAAAGAAAGGTTACTGTCAAAAACAGAGGAAGTTCACTTCTGGCGTTTGAGCTTCTAAGAAGGGGTTACAGAGAATTTTAAGGGGTAATTTCGTTTGTACAATATAACATGTTTTCCCGTCACGCTGACTTCAGAACCTCACCCTGCCACCATCTGTATAACGCCTTTTGGCATTTCTTTGATGCAAAGTTGTGGCCCTGCCCAGTTGCCAGAAAGCTCTCAAATCTTAAGCGGGTGCGCAGTACAGCTGTCCCTCAACCTATTCAGGTCTAACTATGCAGGAGTACGTGACTGCATCGGGTAGGGGCTTTCGTGTCCTTTGCATAAAAAGAAACCTCTTCCCAGTTTCCAAGCGTATTAGGCGCAGTCGCTGGCCCGCATCCTGCCTCCCGACTCACAGAATGAGCAGCCCGTAGCCCTCTTGGCGATAGTCGCGATAGGCCTTCCAGGGTTTGATCTCCAGCCGCTGGGGGTACGCGCTCTCGGTGCGGTACAGCGCTTCCAGCAGGCACGGCGAACCCAGGTGCACCGAGTCGAAGGAACCCAACTTCATTCGGAAAATCTTGCCATACTTCTTGTGGTACTCCGCCTGCAGCCGGCGGGGCACAGCGCGAAGTCAGAGCGCATCCCTCGCAGTCCCAAACGCGCTTTTCCCTGCTCCCGCCTCCTTCTTCCCGGGAACCACGACGGCAGAGACACCCGAGCGCACTGTGTGCTCGGGACGCGCGCCTTGGGAAGGGTTTGGAGCGCAGGGCAGGGAAGGGAGAGGGAATTGGGGTGCGACCAGCTATTTACCAGCGTGTCATGCTGTTTCTTGAGCCCCCCTTTCCAGAGAATCTCCAGCAGGCTGCCCAGCAGTGGCCAGTTGGTGGGGCCCGGCAGGGCGGCCGCGTTCTGCGCCTCGCCAGGTTCCATCAACGGGCAGAGCGGCACCTCCCGCGGTCGAGGGGATGCGCACGCCGTCGATGTCACGGGTCTGGGGAGCTGCCCGAGATTGCGCAGCTGTTGTAGGAAGGCGACAAGGGAGCGGCTCTTGCTGCTGGAGGAGCTCATAGCCGCGGGGGAGACCAGGCGTCCCAGAACGCGTGGGGACCGAGAAAGGAGAGGTTACTAAAGTGGCGCCGGCTGAGTTTGGGGGCGTGACGATTCTGGGAAAGAAAGGCAGAAAGGACCAGCAGGTGTGATGGAGGGGGCAGAAGAGGGACAGAAAGGACCCCGGCGAGGATGCTCTACGCTGCACTGTGTGGCAGCCTCAGGGCGCTGGTGCCCGCCGAGTGCTGGCCGCAGGGGCTGGAGGAGGACAGTCAAGGGTCAGGTGCCTCTTGGAAGACGAAGGGGAGAGATACGGGACTGTCTGTGGGTCTGCAAGTCTGACTTCCAGGACTGGAGCCGCGAAGTGGAGATGTCAAGGAGGGTAGAAGAGATGCCACGGGCGCTGCGGTTTCTTCCCGGCCCTCTCCGTGGTCCATGCCCGGGGACCAAGCATTTATGGAGACAGGGCAGGCCCTGGGTGGCCAATGAGCACTCTGAGTGGGGCGGAGTGGGACCTGACTCGTCTGGCCCGGAGGGGCGCGGGACCCGGTGGGGGCGGGAGCTGGTGGAGCTGGAAATAGGCTGGAGTCAGCGAGGTGAGCGAGGGCGCCAGATCCTCGGGTGACCGGCGCGCTGCTCTCTCGTGCGGGAGCTCGGCGGACTCCACCCCGGAGATGTCCCCTTCCGCCCCCTGCTGGGAGGCGCGCTGTGCCGGGAGTTCACCGGGTGTGCTCGGAGCGGCCTCCCGCCCTCCGCGCGCGGGCAGAGCGGGCAGTGGCGGCCACGGCTGCAGCCCCGCCCTCACACAATCGCGCTCCTGGGCGGGTGACCGGCGAGCGGGGTCTCCGCGTGGGGGCCGGGGAAGGCTGCCGGAGTCTGCCGGGACCCAAGAGCCCGCTCGCCCTGGGAGCCAGTCCATGCCAGCCTGGACAGAACTCTTTCTGGAGGGAGGTTGGCTTTTTGCGCCTCCCAAGGTCGGGAGGGGCTGCGATTCAGCATCTCAACAGGGGATTTCACCTTTGCGTCTTGGGCACGGAGGGCTAGTTGAGTTTGCTGAAGGTTTCCCATGGCTGTTCCATTTTGGTTGTTATGAATATTTCATGAATAAGTACGAGTAAAGCGCCTACAAACCAGCAGCACTCCATATAGCTGTTACTTCTGTAGGCAAGTAGGACACGCGCTGTGAAACCTGGCTTGCAGTTTTGCTGGCCGCCCTCTTTCATGTCCATCCCCTCCCCGTTTTTGGACACCTGTGCAAAGGACAGGCACCTGCAGCTTGCGCTGTCCCCACCTACCCCCTGCAAAACCCATCCTGGGTATGCGTGGGGGCGTACGCGCGCAGACACACACACACACACACACACACACAGTTTCTAGAATCATTGTGGCTGGCAAAAGTAGAACTTTCTTTACTAATTCAGGAAGAGAATGGAGATTTTTGTTGATAATTTTACAGCAGCTTCTATGCTTTCATTCTGGTCCAACACAAGAACTACTGCCAGTCAGGGAGGAGCCAAGGGTCACTGTTGCCTCGTCCTGCTTTTCAATCTCTTTTGACTCTTGACCCTTGACCCTCGCATAAGCAAATCCTTCCCTGGTGAGTTCATTGTCAGCTTTCGGTTTGTTACCTGAAAACCTTTTGCAATCACACTTGAACTTGAACACTGTCATTTCAGATTTGTTTTGGGAGGTTAATGACTGTTAATACAAATAGTATCTATATATTACGTATTCATGCAATTTACATATAATGTACTCTATCTACTTATGTAGGTACTTATTTATATATATTCACACTATATCATACATATTCTATAGAATACACTAAAGATTATATACTGCACAGGCGGGCAAAGGTAAGTTTACAGCTGTGCATACGTGAAACAGAGATGATTCTTGTATTATTATTTATTGTTTTATTTTTCCATATGAACAACTGTAAACTGAGTTTTTGCCCACCCCCTGTATGTACACTATGCACTATATCTTGTATAACATATGTTACATAGTATGTAAGTGAAAGCTTTCTGGGGCTTCTGATAAATCAGCCACTAAGGAAGACATTTTACATAAGTTTTCCCATTTAGTTCAGCCCAACGACAATATGTGTGTGTGTGTGTGTGTGTGTGAGTGTGTATGTAGAACTGAAGCTTAGAGAGTTAAATAATTTGCCCAATGTCACAGATCTTACTATTTGCTTACGAAGGATTCAGACCCACATTACCTAATTCTAACCTAGACCCTTAATATACACATTAATATACATCAGGCTATATACTATATCATCTTTTTTAAACCAGGAATACCTCAGAATATTGGAAATATTTCTTAAATGGGAATATCTCCCAATGGGGGGGGCAGATCAGTATGTATGGGGCTCTGTGATGAAAATGTTGTTTTATGTGATAATGATGGTAATAAATAAATAAATAAATAATAACCCCAAACAGAAGATTCATTTAGCTCACCAGTAGGGGCCTTGCTTCTGGTACAGCGGTTGGCACGTAATAAATGCTCAATAAATCATAACTTCTATTGTTATGCTAGCTATTGCATTATAACCCCCTTGTTCTTTTCTTTTTCTCTCTGCAGTTCTGCTCGGGCAGAAAGAAGATATTTTCAGACTGGCTGGGCTTTCATATGAGTTGAGCACTATGTTCCTGTATAAACCCCAAGTAGACACTTGGAAGGGCAGGCAATCATTAGTCTCATAATAGCTAGCAAGAAAATGTCTATTTCAGGGGAATTGGTTTCTCATGTCCAGTGGAGAAAGTCCCTATTACTTTTTACACTGGATTGTTAGAGGCAAGCAAGACTTGTTCTTTGTAAATTCTTTGACATCAACACACACCCATCCTTGATGAGGGGCCCCTAAATTCAAAATGATGACTTGGAGCCCAGACCCAGCACGCACTCTTCCTCACTTGGCTGCGTCCCTCACTCATCACTTAGTCTCTGAGTCACCCGGACGGGGATCCTGCTGGGAATGACTAATGAGAGATCTTAAAGTGTCTCAGAAATGCCCACCATCATTACTGAGACAGGCCCAGGCCCTGTTTGGTTCTGGGAAATCTTACCAAGTCTGGAATGGATAATTATACTCCAGCCTTCACACCAAATGACCGCAGGTGACAAAGTGTGTGCGTATTTACGTGTGTGATGAGGGCGGGATGGAAGAGTCCCTAGAAGGACAATGGCTGGTTTCTCCGTGCTGAGAAACACAAAAGCCTTTCAAATATCTCAAAGAGTAATATAGTTTTGTGCTTCAAAGCTTCGGCTAAACTTGGGTATGAGTCCTATACCTGCTTTCTGCATATGGAAACTTAGAAACTACTTTCCCCGTCTGTCGAATGCACCGCGTTGGAACCAACCTGACAGTCAAGCTCAAGATTCCTGGAAATAGGAGTAATAACAGCAACCTATTTCATGAGATTGCTCGAGGAATGCTACGCCTAAAGTACTCAGTGAATGTTACTCTAGAGCATCAATGTATCACACGCTTTGGTTTTTGCAAACAACATGCAAGAGAGACGACTTAGATGTCTCAATTATTATATCTTCCTTTCAACTTAATATTGGAACTTTGACTCTGGAAACTGTATAACTGGATAAAGTCAAAGGAAGAATAGCAAAGAAATGCTGGTGAGTCCGCCTAGTAGTGAGAGAAACCAGGGGTAACTAATCTCTGCAAGCTTCAGGTCCCTCATCTCCAAATGGCTAAGATGACGGTACCCACTCAGTAGGGCTTTTCTGAGATGACAAAGCCTCGAAAGTCCCTGACATCTAGTAAAAGCCTTAAATTTTTATCTTCGATGTTATTCAGAACTACAGGAATTGGGCTCTTAAAAAATTAAAGCCATCATCTCTACTGCATAGGTCTTGGGTTCTCTGACTAATTAGACAAAACCCTCCATGAAATACCAGACATTGTCTCCTGTTTTTGTCTCTCCCTAGAGCATGTGACATAGTGGCTGTTTACCTTGGCCAGCATTCAATAAACAAGTAAGAGCCAATTGATTGTTGATTATTTTCTCATTCCCACCTGACAGGAGAAAGATCAATATCAATACATTCTTTGTTTTCTGAGGACCAAGTTGTCGCAGATCCTGGAGGGCTTTATTTGTCTGTCACATAGGAAGCAATTCTATACAACACACGTAACAGGTTTGGTTTCAGCAGCTTGAGTTAAAGCCACGGCTCCATCAGTCACAAGCTGTGTGGCTGTGGGCAAGTTATTCAACCTCTCTGAGCCCAGTTTCCCTATTCATAAAATTGAGGATTACTACACCCGTGTCAGAAAGGTTAAGATCAATTCCAAGAGAAACACAATTAATCATTGTCTTCGCAAGCACCTGTTTGGCTCTTGTACTTGCTTGGTGATTTCTGAGTAGAATTCAGTCTTGTTGGTTAAGTTAAAGTTACATTATAGAAAAATATATCTCATATCCTCCAAAATGCAGTGACATGTGGAGACCTTTTAACAAGGTTCCTCATTAAAAGAGATGCTCCATTTCAAAGGCAATGAAAAGCACAGTGTTATTTCGTTTGTGAGCCATTTTCCTATTATTATAAATTATAATTTATCAAGGAACGGCTGTGTACGTACCCCGTATTTTCCAATCTCTTCCCACTCAATTATACTATAAGGTAAGTAGTTTTCATTTTATATGGGAAAAACCTGTTTCATTTTTACAAATTTTTTAGCCAGACCTGAGTTAGCATCTGCTTTGCTACCTATCTCCACTCTGACCAAGTCAGTTCACATTGTCCTAATCTATGAAATGAGAATAGTCATAGTCATTCTTATCTATTATTATAATGTCATAGTTATAATAATTTTTTACAGTTAAAATCTAGGAACTTTAATTCCACCTTGCTTCAGGATGTCAGCCACTTGAGGGCAGGAAGAATGTCTGTCTTGTTCTCTGTTATTACTCTTAGTACCTCTAACTATGCTTGGGTCAGGTGAGGCGCTCAATAAATATTTGTCAAACAACGTGTGGCAAAATGACAGAGATTAAATGCCTTACCGGTTCTAGATGTATTAGTTCAATTTGATTGATACTATGGTTCTTGAAAGACATGATTCCTGGAAAAAAAAGTGTTTCATTCCAAACCTTATATATAAAGGAACATTTTATTTTATCTTTTTTCATACCTGTGAAATAGAGATCTATAAGGGGAAGATGTGTCCTCTTTAAAGTAACAGAGTGTGTCCGCACTTGATAAGGGAGAGGATGAATTAAATGAGTGAACATTTTTAACAGTATTTGCTACATGGTAAAGGTGCAGTCAGCATTACCTGTTGTTGTTAATAATAATTTTGGAAGCTAAAAAGTCAAGTTAAGAGGTCTAGTCAAAAACAATCTTTTGTTTTGGAAAAATTCCTTTGGTACCATATGTTACATAATTAACTTTTAAAATCACATAATCTCATGGATTCATATTCTATGCTTTCTTGAATGATATAACTTGGCTAATTCATCAGGGTGAAATTCAGGGGAGTTCCATGACAGAATTATTATTGTTAATTATAGTGGATCCAAAGTACATTCTGTTTTGTTCTGTAAGTCAAAAGCCTGCTTTGACATATCTTATTGTGACTGTTGACTTGGGGGACGTATTGTTGAGCTCTGATTGTGTTTTGCCAGAATTTAAATGAACCTCCAAGCACGCACTTCAATAGGGGGTGGACACCTATGGGGAACTGGTGGAAAGACCCCCGTAGTCTCGGTGAACAAACTCCAGGAAGAACAGAAATAGATATCCAGTAGTTTTTCAATTTTCATGAAATGAGTCAAGTGAACAAATATAAAAGAAGAAAACTCTAGAAGACTCCTTTGGTTTTTGGTAAGGGAACTTGAGGCATTCATAGAAGGTCAGAGGTATTTTCAGGGGTAGAAAAGTCTCTACTATTGAACTCAATAAGAACTCAACCTACACAAAGCGAAGGCTGCATGGGAATGTAGGGGAATTACATTCAGATGTTGAGAGGTATCTGTCTGAAGAGATGGGGATGGAGGGAAATTATTGTTTTTTAATCCTTGAGATTAATAGCCATTCTGTGGAATACAACAAGCAGGCTCCCCTCCTCTGTTCTGAAGAATTATGATCAAGGAGTCTATAATGTTTTCATCATCAACAATGTCCTCAGGGTGTCAACTCATTCACTTTTACTTACATAACACAATTGGTTCGTCTTGCCAACATAAACAAAGGCGTTATCCTCATGTCTGAGCCTGTGACCTGATTTCAAAACCATTCAATCAAAACATGCCCAAGCTTGTGACCTATTTCAGAACCATTCAATCACAAATAGAGCTCCTTGTGGTTTTTTGTTTTGTTTTGTTTTTGGTACATAAAGTCCAAGTGACTCAAATGTATTGCTCTTCAACTAGATGACTACCATGACTCAGGCAACAGGGCCATTGACATTTGCTGAAGTCTCAAGTCAGAAGTCGAAAATAAAAAAAGTTGTTTCATAAAGTGACTTTTCTTTAACATGCAAATGTGTGTCTCTTGGTTGTCAAAATTCTTGTTTGAATCTGAATGAAGATGGTTTGGAAAGTGAACTTGGGCCTCCGATGTCCTTGGGTTCAAATCCCGGCTCCAGAATTTGTCACCCTCTGTGACTGTGGGGGAGTAATATTACCTCTCTCAGTCTTTCACCCCACAGGGTTGAAAAGGAGAATATTACCCAGCTCAGGAGCAGTTGTGTGAGCCATTAACAGAGTGGTGGCATAGGGCAGCTTAGTTTTGTTTCTGGCTAGACGTCATGGGCAGGAGGACCCCAGACTCAGATGGGAGAAGAGACCCTCACTTCTGTAGAAAACCTAGGTTTCAAGAAAAAAGAACTCTAACAAAGTGGTGTTATCTTTGGCTCCCATTTAAACTTTATACTCTGGAAAGGTAAACTGTGTCCTGGAGTGGATTCCAAATGCAGGTTTGCCAGAAAGGGTTGATGAGCCGTCTACTGCTTCAGTGGCCTGGATTATAACAAGTTTATCAGCACTACTTTGTTGGGAAGGATTTTTTTTTTTTATTCTGCTGCTGCCTTTTTTTTTTTAATGGTAAAGTCTTTGCTTTTATGTTGTTGATTTTAGAGTTAGTCTTTGGTTTCATATCTTTTCATAGCAAAATAAGTTGGTAACTCTCTGGTGATACTATATTATTAAATATTTACTGGGATGTAAAATTTAAATGTTTGAGTACTTGTGTTAGCATCATGCAATTCTCCCTTTTATCCCCAGCTATAACATTCTTTTATTTCCTTCTGCTACCTTAATATATATGGCCCAGGAAGGTATAAATAAACCAATTCTTTTTTCCAGATTACGTAACATGAACCAGGACATTTTAATTAGGGCAGCCAAATGAAGCACAGAGGACCAAGCCCAGTTTCTAACATGACTGCCCCCTACAATTTTATTTACCAATGTACAATATGGTCTCAGCTGACAGACCATCTTGTGAAACACACAGAGAGAGGCATGCTGGATGCCAGGCAGTGATCACAGGTGCCAATGCAGAGCTTGTAGAGGTTGCCAGAATCAGGGCTCAAAAAAACCATGTTGAAAGACAAAAGAGTGAGTGAGTGTTAAAAACCGGATGTTAAAGGCAGCAGAAATGCTTCAAGGGCACCATGTCACTTAGAGAAGCTCTAGTAGGTGTCTGGAACCTATGGCTCACGAGCCAGATGTGGCTCTTTTGATGGCTGCATCTGGCTTGCAGATAAATCTTTAATAAAAATAATAATAACGTTAAAAATATAAAACATTCTCATGTATTACAACCCATTCATTTCCTACTACTCATGGTTGCGGGTGGCTGGAGCCAATCACAGCTGTTCTCCCAGACAACATCAAATTTTTATTGGATAATGCGTAACATACATGGGTTGTTGTGAGGTCAGGAAGTAAACTTCCTTTCTTTTAATCAAGTAGTCAGCTAGCTAATTGCAGAAACCCTTTTGACGAAGAAGATGGCTAAAAGAAAAAAAGATGAGGAGTTTCGTACTTTTCAGCAGGAATGGACAGAGGAATTCACCTTTGTGGAGAGAGCAGGTTCTGCAGTGTGTCTAATATGCAATGATAAAATTGATGAAATGGTCAAATATAAAGTGGCACTTCGACACACGCCATACTACATTTGCATCAAAATATCCAGCAGGGGACAGCAGGAAGAAAGCATGTCAAGAGCTACTGTGCAGACTGCAAGCTAGTCAGCAGCAACTCCGTGTTTGGACCCAACAAGGTGACTGGAATTCAACTAGCTTTGCTGGTGCTTTAGCAATTGTGAGAAACAGAAAGCCATTCACAGATGGAGAGTATGCCAAAACATTCATGCTTGATATTGCCAGTGAAATTTTGACTACTTTTTGGATAAAGACAAGATAATTAAATGAATAAAAGACATGCCTCTGTCGGCAAAACTGTTCACGATCATACCATCATGATGACAAATCAAATTGAGGCAACACAAGTGAAGGACATAAATGCAGCACCATTCTTTTCTCTTGCTTTGGATGAGTCAACGGACGTAAGCCATTTATCCCAGTTCAGCGTGATTGCAAGATATGCTGTCGGTGACACACTACATGAGGAAAGTCTTGCTGTTTTGCCTATGAAAGAGACAACAAGAGGGGAGGATTTATTCAAGCCTTTCACTGAGTTTGCTAAAGAAAAAAAATCTATCGGTGGATAAACTTATTTCGGTGTGTACTGATGGTGCTCCGTGCATGGTGGGGGAAAACAGAGGATTCATAGCGCTTCTTCATGAACATGAAAAGAGACCCATCCTAAGTTTTCACTGCATCCTACATCAGGAGGCGCTTTGTGCTCAGATGTGTGACGAGCAGCTTGGTGAGGTGATGTCGCTGGTCATTTGGGTGGTCAACTTTATTGTTGCCCAAGCTTTAAATGATCGCCAGTTTAAAGCACTGCTGGATGAAGTTGGGAATACTTATCCTGGTCTGCTTCTGCACAGCAATGTGCGTTGCTTGTCAAGAGGGAAGGTGCTTAGCTATTTTGCAGCTTGTCTGAGCGAAATCCGGACTTTTCTTGAAATGAAAAACGTCAAGCATCCTGAGTTGGCTAACACTGAGTGGCTCCTGAAGTCCTGCTATCTCATGGACACAACTGAACATCTGAACCAACTCAATGTGAAAATGCAAGGCATTGGAAATACAGTCTTATCCCTTCAACAAGCAGTGTTTACATTTGAAAACAAGTTGGAACTCCTCATCACCGACATTGAAACAGGTCATTTACTACACTTTGAAAAACTGGGAGAGTTTAAAGATGCATGCACAGCAAGTGATCCTGCTCAACATCTTGATCTCCAGCAGCTAGTGGGCTTTACTTCTAATCTCCTGCAGTCATTCAAAGTGCGCTTTGGAGAATTTTGTGAGCACACTTGTCTTTTTAAGTTCATCACCCATCCACACCAGTGTGCAGTGGACAGCACCGACCTGAGTTACATCCCTGGTGTCTCCATCAGAGATTTTGAGCTACAAGCTGCTGACCTGAAGGCCTCAGACATGTGGGTGAATAAGTTCAAGTCACTGAATGAGGATTTGGAAAGACTTGCATGACAGCAAGCAGAGTTGGCGAGCAAACACAAGTGATGAGAAATGAAAAAACTTCAACCCGTGGACCAGCTGATTGTCAAAACTTGGAATGCATTTCCCATCACATACCACACACTGCAGCATGTGAGTATTGTTGTACTGACAATGTTTGGCTCTATGTATGCATGTGAGCAGTCTTTCTCACATCTAAAGAACATTAAGACCAACCTACGATCACATTTAACAGATGGATGTCTCAACACCTGCATGAAGCTTAACCTCACCATGTATCAACCAGACTACAAAGCCATCAGCAAAACCATGCAGCACCAGAAATCGCATTAATGGTAAGAAGTACTTTATTCATCATTGGTTAGTAATAGCATAACAACGTTATTAAAAAGAATTCAGAGACTTATTGTACTTTAAAAGTGTTGGTCTTACATAAAATGCACACATTTACTTGTATTTTGTGTTAAACATATTGTATGGCTCTCACGGAATTACATTTTAAAATGCAGTGTGTCCGTAAAGTCATGGTGCTCTTTTGACCAGTCACAGGAAAGCAACAAAAGATGATAGAAATGTGAAATCTGCACCAAATAAAAGAAAAACTCTCCCAGTTTCATACCTATTCAGTGCAGTTCAATGTGGGCTCACGCACAGATTTTTTAGGGCTCCTTAGGTAGCTATCCCGTATAGCCTCTACAGACTCATCACTGACTGATGGCCTACCAGAATGGGGTTTCTCCACCAAACTGCCGGATTCCTTCAACTGCTTATCCCACCGAGTCATGTTATTCCTATGTGGTGGCGCTTCGTTATAAACGTGCCGATATTCACGTTGCACTTTGGTCACAGATTTGAATTTAGCGAGCCACAGAACACACTGAACTTTACTCTGTACTGTCCACATATCGACTGGCATGGCCGTGGGCTGCTCCGCTGTATACAAGGTATTATGTCATCATCTGCGCATGCGCACATGCTGCCACATCATCCTACAGAAACTGGGAGGGTTTTCGTTTTATTTGGTGCAGATTTCACATTTCTATCATTTTTGTTGCTTTCCTGTGACCGGTCAAAAGTGCACCATGACTTTACGGACACACTGTATGTGGCGTTCATGGCTGTCTCAGCCAAAAAGGTTCCTGACTCCTGCTCTAGAAACACTGAAAGGGATTAAATATGCATTGATTATGATGTTAAAAGCTTAGAAGAAAAATGGGGGAAAAAACTGAGGTAGAGGTGGAGAGGCAGGAAAGTTTTCTGGAGTTAGATTTTGGAGAGCAGGAAGGTTACAGAAAAAAAATTCATAATAGTAACAATGGCATCTTGGATGAAGTGGATTTCTTTGGTGGTGTCTGCCCAGCTTGCAAAGGGGTTTATCTTTGCCCATGGTCTGGAAATGGCTATGCTCCCTCCTCCCACAGGCCTGGGCCCTTGGTGGTCACAAAGACACAACATGACAATGGATTCTGGCCAGAGATGAGTCAGGAGGGTCGAAACTGACCCAGTGAGTCTCACTTCTAAGACTGGATTAGGGAAAGAAGCTACTCATCAGGATAAACTGGTCTCCTGATCAGAAATTAGGGGGAGAGATTAAGTGAGTGTCCCGATGGCCTCACAGTTCCCATTTGCATGTACCTCTCCAGGCCTGGTAGAGATAGAATTTTTGGATTTGGTGACAAGTTAGAATCATTTGATTGTAAGCAACAGAAACTGGCCCTGGTTCTCTATCCTAATCAATAAGGAAATTTACTGGGCATTTGACAGAGGCTTGTTAAAAGTGTGGCTGGGACCCAGCTTGGGATGTGGAAGGCTTCCCAAACAGAAACCCACCGGATAAGCTCCAGGGCTGCAGGGCACCGTCACCCGAGTTATCAGGAGGCAGAGAGAGGTCATACGCCGGCAGGATATTGGAACAGCATGCTTACTCCTGAATTCTTAAGACTCAGATTGCTTAGGCATTTTTAGTTCTCCAACAGCTGGATGAATAGAACCTTTTTGTGTCTTTTGGGCATCTGAATTCAAGACCCAAAACTGTTTACAAAAGTCATCCTGGTTCTTACTCAGAATAAATGATGTGTATAGGTGGGTACCAATGAGCCCACTGATTTCACCTCCCACAAGTCTACTCCAAATGTCTCCGGGAGCCAAGTCAGAGGAAACAACTAAACAAAAGCGGGGTTGTAATGAGTAAGCATTTTTCTGTAGCGTGAGCTCAGCGAAATATCCTTGCTTTCCCTCAGGTAATGTGGAAGTTTTGGAAACTGCCTGATTTATTTCTCCAAAGAGAACAATGTTATTTCCGTGTGTGGGGTGAGGCAGGAATCTCCCTTCTGGTCTGAAGAGCACTTGGCCTAGAGCACCAGGTGGATTACGGGTACTATCAGGCACTCATTAGTCACTGATTTTGGAGAATGGTTTACATGGGATTCAGAGGAAGAATTAAAGTTTGAACAGCTCATCCCTGGTGGCTAGGAAATGCAGCAAAATTTAAAATAAGCCAACAGAAATCATCTGCAATCATACCACCTGGAATAGAATTGCTTTAAAAAGAAAAATTGGATTGAAGTATTATATACATATACAAAAAAAGGAATCACTTTTAAAATTCAAAAATAAGCCCTGGCCGGTAGGCTCAGTGGTAGAGCGTCAGCCTGGCGTGCAGGAGTCCTGGGTTCGATTCCCGGCCAGGGCACATAGGAGAAGCGCCCATCTGCTTCTCCACCCCTCCCCCCTCCTTCCTCTCTGTCTCTCTCTTCCCCTCCCGCAGCAGAGGCTCCATTGGAGCAAAAGATGGCCCGGGCGCTGGGGATGGCTCCTTGGCCTCTGCCCCAGGCGCTAGAGTGGCTCTGGTCGCAACAGAGCGACGGCCCGGATGGGCAGAGCATCGCCCCCTGGTGGGCGTGCCGGGTGGATCCCGGTCAGGCGCATGCGGGAGTCTGTCTGACTGCCTCCCTGTTTCCAGCTTCAGAAAAATACAAAAATAAATAAATAAATAAATAAATAAATAAAATAAAATAAAATTCAAAAATAAATCTATTACTTAGTCCTGGATTATTCTTTTAGGTATAAATTAGAGATTTTTAAAAGAAAATGTACTTTAGGAGTCATTTTTTTTTTTGGTCTTACATTTTATTATTTATTTATTTATTTATTTATTTTTTACAGAGACAGAGAGAGAGTCAGAGAGAGATAGACAGGGACAGACAGACAGGAACGAAGAGATGAGAAGCATCAATCATTAGTTGCGACACCCTAGTCATTCATTGATTGCTTTCTCATATGTGCCTTGACTGTGGGCCTTCAGCAGACTGAGTAACTCCTTGCTCGAGCCAGCGACCTTGGGTCCAAGCTGGTGAGCTTTTGCTCAAAGTAGATGAGCCTGTGCTCAAGCTGGCGACCTCAGGGTCTCGAACCTGGGTCCTCGGTATCCCAATCCAACGCTCTATCCACTGCGCCACCACATGGTCAGGCTGGTCTTACATTTTAAATAGAACTGCGTTGTAGCATTTTCAGCAGAAGATTCCTTCCATTAAAAGCTTCAGAGAAAGATTCCTATGATCTTAATCATTAACATGAACCCATGGCAGCATAAGCTGAAGTGAAAGTACTTACCGATAAGCATATGATAAGAGTAATTCAGATAGTGCAGAGATAGTAAATATAAATTCCTGTAGTATCTGCTGTGTTATCCACAGCAGGGCAAGAACAGGAAGTTCTCAGCTAAGAACACCTGAGTCATGAATGGTCCACCCTGACTTCACATGAGTCCCCCTCACACCTCCCATGGAGGCACCTGTCCTTCCTGCTTCAACTCAGGAGAATTAGTTGGGGCTGGTGCTTGATCTTTCCCAGTGCCCCAGGGTTTAATTTGCTAAGGTCACTTTCTTCCTCCAAACCTTCCACATAGCATTTTGTCTGAATAACAAAGTACAAGTTGGTTCCAGTGGCTTTCAAGTCCTACCCAATCTGACTTCACCGGCATGATTCCACCACTTCCTTAGCCTGTGTTCCTTACCTGGTGCTAATATTACAGTCTCAACTTTTCTTCTAGTCTTTGCCAACGTAATTCACTCTAGGTAGAGTCTATTCCAAATAACTGTACTTTGAACTTCCCATATAACTTAGAAAAATAAATAAGAAAAATACTTGAATGATCTGCTTTAATTTACATGCATACCCACCAAAGAAGCTCCTGTTTAACTTTGTTATTGTGGAAGAATAAAGCTTTGTTCTGTGTTGGGATTTGAATCTGCTAGAATCACCATTTATTCTGAGCAGAGCACTGGAAAAAGAAAGACTCAGAGAGTGAGAAGCTTTCTTACAAACAAGAGAATATCTATCTTTCTAGCTTTGTATCCATAGCTTGACATTCCTCTCTGTGGTATTGTGTTAATTATAAACAAGTAAATATATTTCATTACAGGTTCTGTGGGTGCAATCATTTCTTATAACAAACATATTTACAGATTAAGGAAATCAACGTGATTCCTCATAATATAAACAGACCCTTTCTGGTTTTAGACCTATTTTTGCAGAATAGGTAGCCAGAAAGAGAATTAGTCTTACAACAATAAAAATATTTTAATTTATGAAGCAGTTTTCGACACCTTTCTAAACATTCATCTGTCTTTCTCGAGCCAGAGTGTGGACAGGGGCTGCTCTTTTATCCCCCCAATCAGCCTCAGTGCCTGTACGGGTGCTGCTCAGAGAAAGCCTAGAGGAGCATTAATGAATTAATGATCGCCAACGACAGTTCCTTTGATGCCTTTGATTGCATCCTTTGCTTGTCGCCAAAAATGAACCCCATGTCTCCAAAGAGATCAGCGGGGATGCTTTTTGAGATGTTACAAGCATCAGGCAGTGACGGGGACACCAATGCCATGTCTCTCTCTTCAGGACTGTTCTTTCCACTCACTGTGAATCCCAGGTAGCTGGTTCTTATCTGGGGGTGGTCGTTGTGCTAGTTTTGGGGGTGTTGTTGGCTTCATTGTGGTTTGGAGACACCGTCAGCTTATGTCTCTTCATTGAGGTCAATGTCAATTTAACAGAGATACAACCTGCAGGGTACCTGCACATGTGATTTATAAAATAAGCATTGGAAATACACTTGGTGTCCATAGTTGTAGTTGGTGCATGCCATGGAACACCCTAAGGATGCTCTTGTTGTTGTCGTTCAGACAGAATTTCACTTCTACAGTTAAATTCAGCATCACTTGGTTTTTCCATTTTTTCCTGGTCATCTTGGCTGAATGAGAGTGACAAAGGAGTGACTTACAGTGACAAAGGAGTAACTTTTCTCTAAATAGAACATCTTTTTAGGGCTCTTTGTGTCAAACTGCCTGTAGCCAGGTTTGGCAGCAGAAGAATTTGGAAATGGGGGTTGGAATGTGCCCCAACCCTGAGGGTTGGGTTATCTGCAGGAGTGGCGAACATCCAGGGACGACGCTGAAATGAACTTGCAGGCCTGCTCACTACTAGGATCTCAGCGCTCTGGGCCTGCGCCGTGGAGGCCATAGCCTCCCACGAGGGCCTCTCTTCCTGCTGCTTCAGGGAATGCAAGCTCCCTCTGCCAGGCTGCCCTCGTCACAGGAATGGATTCCCCCTGGTACCTGGCACCTGGCATCTCTGCTTTTTGTTCCCTTAGGTCAAAGTTTCCCTCTGGCGAATCTGATTGGCTGGGCCTAGAACCACAGGCTTGCATCCTAGCTTAGAGGATGCCAGAAAACTGAGTTCTGACTTCCGGAATGAAAAGGTAACATTTACAACCTGGAAATTCCCCCAAATAGAGAGAAAAGTATTCGGGAGATATAGGTGATGAGAAATACACAAGATGCCCACCTCACTGGTTCTCTTATCAGCAGCATCCGTGTGAAGAGGCTGCCAGGCTCGATGCTATGTGCATATGGGGTTCTGAGTATATCCTTGTTGAATCAATCACCCTAGGAAATGTATATCTATAAGGAGCTTCGACTGCTGGTTATAACAAGTTCTGACTCATTCTCAGTATCAAAATTGTTCTAAGCATGTTCCTTGAAATAAATAGGTTGGTTAATGACCTATTTTACAAAGGCCTAAAACCAATGTATACATTGAGGGCTCTGGAAGATGCTTTGCCCTTTGCCAGATAAACATTAAGATAATAATTCAAGCTAGAAAAATGGGATGATATTTTGGTCCAAAGACAGAAAGGTTTCCTCAATTTTGTGCAATCTTGCTTTGCAGAGTATAGAGAAGAAAGTGGACAGCTCCTGAGAGGTTGCAAAGAGAAAAATAAAATATCAGAGTCTGGAATCTCAGCGCCACCTGGTGAAAGAAGGAAGAATTGCTCAGGCAACGAGGCCACATGGTCACAACTTGCCTGAGGCATGTAGCTGTAGCAACAGATCTAGGGGAAAAAAATAGTGAATGGAAATACCCTATGGACTCCAGTACACTGTTACTGAATGAATCCATCAACAGCTGTACTGCGTTATATATTACTGTGTTAATCCCTAAATACACATTCATTCATTCATTCATTCATGTATTTATTTACTTCTTAGCTAATATTTGTCAAGCATCTACCTTCCTATTGGTGCTGCGATTGCGGAGATGATGAAACAGGCACATTTCTGTTGGTGCTCCCATTATAACAGGGGCGACAGAGTTCAAAAGTAAATGTGTTAGGGAGGGCTTTAAGGATGTCAAAAGGGAGAATACAGCTGTTTCCAGGTGGTGGGTGTGTTTAAGGATAGCTTTCTTGATGGGGAGACACAGAGGCTAAGTGTTCAGGATGAAGAGAATTTATCCAAGTGAATAACAGGAGAAAGAACATCAAGGGCAGCAGAATGAGCAAGTGCAAAGGCCCTGAGGCAGCATTCAGGGGCCAGGTGAGAGGATGGAGCACAGTGAGCGAGGGGAAAGATGGTATGAAATAAGGTCAGAGAAGGAGGCTAGACCTTGCTAAGGAATCTAAACTATACCCACGTGCAATAGGAAGACAGTGAAGAATTTCAAACGCGGCCATGATAAAGCCATTTACCAAATTAACTGTTTTCTATTACCCATAACAATAAGACTCAAAAGAATTATAAGAGAGGAGGTAAGGCATAGACAGTGGCAGTTTAGAAAAGTGCCAACTGTGGAACAAAGGCAGAATTTAAAGACGGAACAGGTTCACAATAACCAGGCAAGGTTAAAAGATGGGGTAAATCTGAAGGGACACAAAGGAAATTTGGTGTTCATGGAACAAAACAGGTTAGTCATCAGACAGTCAGTCTAGGGAGGAAATCTTTCAGTAACAACGTCCCTGATTTGCATCAGTTAGAGAGTCCCTGATTTGCATAGGTTTACTTCAGAAAACCTAGGGGATTTTTTCTTCCCATCCTATTTAGGAATGAGAGATTTGGCCCTGAGAACATTGAAGAAGAGGTGCACCCGGGGAGGTTTATTAGAGGCCACAGATTGGTGGGGGGCCTGCACTCTCCATCTAGTTGGTATACTTAGTAGGTTTAGAATTTATTTGAAAATGAAATTGAATGATTTCAAAAATCACAAGACATCAACAACAATAAAAATCCAGGTGAGTGGCTTCTAGGAAAAACTGGAATTTCTAGTGGTATTGGGTTCCCATTTCCTGGTGGGAACAACTGGTTGGAAGTGAGGAGGTGTGCAAGCTGGACACGGCCAGCTGGATGGGACACGGTCCTTCCCCGACATTCAGCTCCCATTTATAATCCCGCCTGGCCCCTGCAAGCCTGGGAATCTAGTCTCCACCTCCTCCTCCTCCCTCTACCTCCACGTGCACAGAGGGAGGCCCAGGGTGAGGATTATCTTCTCTCCAGCTTCATCTCTTGCCCTTCTCTTCCTTCTCTTTTCTGCCTTTTTCCTTCCATTTGTTGAAATCCACTATGATCATCTATCTTTATTTGACATTCAAGGTGCCCTCCACTTCCTTCCTTCCGTCTGGAGCGAGGACTGGGGTCAAATAAATGATAGGTGTCAGGGAAACAAGACGTGCTCACTCTCAGGGCAGCACCTGGCCCTGCTCCCCGCCCCCTTCCATTGCATTTACCTCCTACCCTTCAATCAAATCTCAACTGAAACACGATTCATCTGGGAGGGATTGGAAATTTATTTAAATCCCATAAGATGTTTCTGTCGCAAGTGAAACTGGTTTTTGCCCTTTAAGTAAGAGATTTTAAATGTCCTTTTAAAATATATTTATTCTATGTTTTCAAAACAGATTATATATATATATAATTAAGAAAATTATAATTATATGTAATTAAGAAAATAATCATTGTGTTGGTATATATCATATTTTAGTAGAATATTATCTAGGTAGCCTCAGGCTAGAGTCTGGGGAACGCCACCACGGTCCTTGGGCGCCCCCTGCAGGCACCCCTGCAGTTTAGAACCAGATGTTGCAGGTTTTGGAGGGAACTCACGCAGCGAACTCACTCATTATCGCTTTGTGACAGAATCTAAATTAAGCTGGGATATGTCTGGACAATTTTGTAGCATACATGTCAATTCAGATAAGGGTTTTGTTCCCCTCAATTTCCCAATCAACATATTTACCATTTAATCCTTTGCATCTTCCTCACAGTTTTCATGCTGGTAGTTTACACAGTCTTTTATTACTATTACGTGTGTTCTCGTTATAGCTGCTAATAACATATTGACAACACTCACCTTCTGACATACTGTATAACTCACTTCGCTGTTTTCACTGTGACTTGTCTCCCATCTCTAGAATGTCAGCTGCATGAGGACAAGGAATTTTGTCTATTTTTTCACCAGGTGCTGTAGTCCCACTGCCCTCTCCTCCAGTCAGGAGCTGAGCCTCCCCGGGACGCCCCAGCACTTGTCCCAGCGGTGGAGCTTCAGGGTTGGCTTGTGGCGGTGCACATGTACCAACAGTAAGGTCCCTGGTGCCGAGCTCCTCGGCCAATTCATCTTTCTCTCTGCAATAGCATCTAGCATGGTACAGGCTCCAATCACACGCACACACACAACCCCCTCATTTAGATGCGTTAGAACAGAAGCCTCCGGGTCACCAGGACTCTGATTTTACAAGCCTAAACAAAACAAAAACATTGTTTTGATAGTGTCGAGTCGAGGGAAATCTAATTTTTATATGTTGGTTCATTAAAAAAATACTATGTAGGTCAAAGAAACAAACACCTATACCTTGGATCTAGGCAGTGGGAGCCCAGCGTTCAACCTAGTGTAAGGGAATGTGTTAATTTCCCCTTCCAGTGTGTTTTAATCCCTCTGCACTCCCTCACCAGGGATATTTTCAAATGGTTGTTGGTGAGTTTCCTTCCTGGCCAGCAGCTCCAGTTGTTTTCATTTGTACCCCAGGCTTCTTTATTTTGCTGGTCCAAACAGCGATTATGAGATGATAATAATAATAATAATACATTGGAAAGCACAAATGTCAGTATACAGAAATCGCTCAATAATATTGTTGAATAAGTAACTGGAGTATTTCCTCCTTTATATATGAATTATCAGGGCACATTAATATCACATCCTATCGCCAAGATCATTCGTTCTTAGCCCTTTTTTTTTAGGTAGGTCAATTTCCCCATATAAATTTGTGGGATTAATGAAAAACAATTTCCTTTCCATTCCCTCGAGGCCCGGTCCCGGCCCCGCCCCCGGCCCCGCCCCAGGCCCCGCCCCTCGGGCGCCCCCTGCTGCTCGCCGCCGGAGCCTGTGACGGTTCGCCACACCCCCCAGTTTATGTCGGCTCACGGGGAGGTGCCCGTCCCTTTAATTGGCAGGTACCAAGTCCTTTCAGATTGCATTTCCTTCCTAAGTCCTAGACGTTTAAAATCCTTGATCGAAGGTCCAATAGGAGGAAATGTGGGGATCGTGTCCTATTTTGCGTGAGTTGTGGGCCGACAGGGAGTGAGAGAGGGCCAGGGGGAAGCGCGCGGGCGCGGCCCTCCCCGCCTCGCGCCGTGGTTCAGTCCTAAGATGGCGGCCACCATGAAGAAGGCGGTGAGTGGGTACTCGCGGAACTGATGCTGGGGGGCCGGCGCGGTGGGCCGCCGAGGGCCCGGGCGAGCCCTGCTGGGGTGCTCCTCCCCGGGGCCCGCGTGGGGCCGGGGCCGAGGCCCCCGATCCTGAGGGCGGCCCCGTGGGGTGGCCTGGCCGCACCCGGTGCCCTGGAGCGTCTGGGGATCCCGTGGCCGAGGCGTGTCACCGGGCGTGGGCAGCCGAGGGTCCATTGGCCACAACGCCGGGCGCTTTACGTGGGTGATCACAGTTAACCCGCCCGGGTTCCCTCCCGTAGGTAGGACCGGTACCGCCCTTTGCAGGTAAGGAAGCTGAGGCCCAGGAAGGGGAGTCACCTGCCCGAGGTGCTGCAATCCCCACCCGCCCGCCCGCATCCACCTCGAAGGCCCTGCCGTTGTCGTCTCTGATCCCGCAGTTAGCAGGGACAGGTGTCCCCCCACTTAACAGGAGGGGACACTCAGACACCAAGGGGTTAGTGGCATCAGAGTGACTCAGCTAGTAAGAAGCAGAGCTGCAATTCAAACTCAGGTGTTACTGTTTTATTTCGCCCCCAAGCACACCTTTTGTCCTGCCAAGCAAACTACTCCCGTCTAGAGTCTCTAGCCCAGTAAGCCAGCCCAGATGCGTAAAGATGGAAAAAAATGAAATGGGGAGGTGGGGGTGGGGGGGCGCGAGGAAATCGTAACAGCTGATACTTATTGACGCTTTCCTGCGTGCCAGGCACAGTTCTAAGGTGTTGCACCCATTTTTTTTATTTCAGTCCTTTCAGGGAGGTACTGTTTTTATCCTTATTTTACAGATGAGGAAGGTGCAGCTCAGAGGCAGAGGTAGGATGTAACTCAACACAGTTGGGGTCGCTGCAGACCCTGGGCTTTGATGAACTTCCACCGTATCTGATGCAGCCCCTTGGCTGATGGGGTTTGCTTTCCAAAGTTTGGGGCGTGCTTGCTCTCATTCCATTTCAAGGACCGCAGGAGAACCAGCCACCCTCACTCCCCTACTCTGCATCTGGTGTAGGGTGACCAGCCATGGCTGTGAGCTCGAGATGGGGGGGGGGGGGATGCTAAAACTGCCCCCCCCGCCCCGCCCAACCAGGATGAGTGTGCCCACAAATTATTATTGAGTCAGGTTCAGGGCCAGTGTCAGGTTGAGAGTCATTGTCAGATAAGCATGACACTTGGTGTGATTCTCTTTACCTCTCTGTTGTATTTAAATGGGGTTCTCTTGTTAGATATAGGGCTTTAATTCCATGGAAGATAACTACTTATGGTTCACCCCCATTTGAGAGGTGTAGAAACTGAAGTGAGAGATGAAGTAAAACATTGCAGAAATGATAGAAGAATGATTTGAACCCTGTGCTTTGCAAAATTTTTGATCATCAGTATTTTTTCCCTGCAATCATTCAGCTAGCTTTTTTTTTTTTTTCCCAGCTAGCTGTTTGAGCATGTCATATGGCACAGTCTCAGTTTGATGGGATGGAGGTGGCAATGGTCAGCAGTAATGAAGTTCTTATGTCCTTGTCTTCATGGTGTTGTACAACTTGGGCTCTGGTGCAGAGATGGGCGTTAATCAAATGGTCACATGGAAAACTCAAAGTTCCAGCTCTGATAAGAACTATGAAAGGAAGGTGCTTGTGAAATGAGGGCTGTTTTGTAATAGGAGAAGCTGCGACCTATTAGATTATGGAAGGAGGAGAAGAGAAAGTTGGAAAGGGAGCAAGGCATTCTAGAGAGGGAGTTTCTCCTCAGAGACCTGAGCGCCTTGAATAAAAGGAAAGTCAGAATGGCAGAGAATCGGGGAGGAGAGCTTGAACCGTGATGGTGGAAAGACTTAGAGGGTTAGGGTGTGGCTAAAGCACGAAGGGTATTCTTTGTCAGTAAGACCAAAGGGTATTCTTTGTCAGTAAGACCGGCTTGATGGGTGTAACAGCCTCTCCTAGGTGTTTCCATTGTTGTGAGCAATTTCTGATCAGTTAACTGTGTGCACACTGTTCCCTCTGCCCCTCTAGGAGAGGCATGCTGGTAACGAGAGTGAAATATCACAGGGGTAGCCCTTTGAGTTTCACAAAAATGGTTAGCAATCTGGAGGATGTCACGTTTGTAACATGTCACCGCCCAGCAGGTCCTGACTTTTCTGATGAGGTTTAGATGAGTTGAGTCAGTCTCCCCCATCTCCGAAGTTCTGCTTTCCAGGACCTGGTACCAGCCATGTGGTGGACTGACACCTGTTCATGCTCCCTCATAGAAGCCGACTTTAACCTTCCCATTTAAAGAAGCTCCCTTCACTCCCCAGCCCCCCAACACTTTCAGCCCCAAAACTATTTCACTTTCGCCTTCACACAGAACACCACCTAGCGGAAGACCTCGTTGGTTGCCTCCTCCTCCACCGGGGTGTAAGCTTGCCAGTATTCCTGGGGGTGGCCTGCGGCCCTCTTTTCACTGCTGGCACATAGGAGACACTACGTGCCTGGTAAATGAATGTATGCATGGAAAGTGAATAAGAACACGAAGCGGAATTTTATGTCATGGACTTGGTAGATACCTTAAAAAAAGCAAAAATAAATGCAGACTGAAATTGACCAGAATTTCCTTCTCCCAGGTTTTTAGAACAATGAGAGAGCCACTTGTCAGTTGAGATTCTGCTGGTAATTACAGCCAAACTCAGTGTGGGAGTGTCTGACTAGGTTGTCTCCTTCCCTAATCCCACGAGATACTGATTCTCAAGAAAAAGGGACATTTGGGGTTCAGGGAATTTTAATTTTCAACTTGAATCTTTAGCAGTTATGTTTCTCTTAGGCCTAGTAGATTTTTCTTGTGGATCTGAGTCTATTCTTTCTTTGTAATGATTTTTGGTAAACTTTTTTCAGGAAATAAAGCACTTAGCTGTCCTTTATTGAAAGGTGACTCCATCCGCAGGCTCTATGCTAGGTGCTCATCACCCCTGTGAGCATTTCACAGACAACAGCCCTAGGTGCTGCAGAGAACTGCATAACTTGCTCACTTGGATTGGAGTCCACTCTTATTCCCCCACTCTGTGCTGCCTCAGATGCTGGAAACTAACTCCTTCCTCCTTGAGTTCTTCCAGCTTTGTGAGTGGTAGTGACTACATCTGGCTTTGAGGGTGTGGATCCCTTTAAGAATCTTGTTGAAAGCTATGAAGACCCTTCCAGAAGATTGCACATACAAGACATACCATTTTGCATAGAGTGTCGGGTACACAGACCTCTCAGAGTCCATGGACCCTCAACATTAAGCCCTGCCTGCCACAATGAAGCTGTAAGCCATGTAGGAGTGTTCTAGATCAGAGAGATGAAAGCGGAAGTCACTGCTGTCAGTCACGGAGGATGCGACTTCTCCCTTGCACTGCACACAGCACTCCGCTGGGTGGCATGCGGTTGACCTAGCGGGTCTGCCTCCCGCTAGGCTTTGGCCCTTAACCCCAATGAGAAAACCACCGTTAGGGAATGAACTTCGGGGCCCATGTGTGCAGGGGCTGGTGTTGAGGAGGACTGTAACAGAAAATGCCTTTTTCGGAAAGGTGGGAAGCAGGGCCCACATTCTGCACAACTTTCAGAAACCGTGCTTGTGAGTGTGATTGAGCGTGGTTCAGATTCAAGTTCCAAAGCCATGCGTTGAGGCCCACTTGTGTGTCTGGGAAGCCCTGTGTCACGTGCTTTCACGTGGATTACCCCGTTAAAGCCTCACCGTGACAGATGCATCTGTAAACAATTCAGCTTCGGTACTGTATTTGAATTCTGCAGGCAAGGAGGAACTGTAGAAGTCTCTGTTCCCTGTGTGCTTAGGGAACTGGGCTCTTGTGTGGCAAAATAACTTGAACGCCAGGATATCTGCGTAAGGACTTTGGTTTCTCTGGTGTAGGCCATGTTTACCAACTTCCATATTCATAAAAATTATGCATGAAGTTGAATGTTCAAAACTATATATATCATGATAGAAGGGATTGTTTTTAAGATGCCCTCTGGGTCTTTGATGATGGGCCTGATGCATGTGGAACTCTCCATGGGATAAGAGCCTGGGAAAGGGGAGGGCTTAATTCTAGGTGCCTGCCTTTATAATCTGACCCCTGAGCTCCATATTGTTTGAGGCCACAGGTGGCTTTTCAACATTGGGCAAATCAAGCGTACATATGTTTTGTTGTTGGTCAGGAGCCCTGGTAAAGGGGTAGGTGTGGGCAGCTCTTGTTAAAACTAGATACATCTTTTGTGCTTTAAACATGACCAGGTGGAGGGAGACTAAGGAGAGTCTGGTGTCTGACTTATTTCAGGCTGCAGAAGATGTCAATGTTACTTTTGAAGATCAACAAAAGATAAACAAATTTGCACGGAACACAAGTAGAATCACAGAGCTGAAGGAAGAAATCGACATAAAAAAGGTATTTAAGATATATATCTCATTTAAGAAAAATGGAAGTTCTCTATGCAGTAGCTCCTAAAAACTGAACTCAGTAACTTGTGCTTATATCTCTCTGGACTCTGTTACAATGACATAATCCACTGTAGTTTAAGAAGAAAGACCTTGTCTAAGGGATGTGAGATAATTTACAGATTCTTGAGGAGGGTTTGTCTCAGAGAACTTGGCTGGGGATGGAACTGTTGTCGTTTCCATGGCCAGGACCCTCCATAGCGAGGAAGCTGCCCCTCAGACCTAGGACACTGGGCGGCCACCCGGCTGTCCCTGTACATGGGAGGCCCTGTGCCCAGCCTCTGCTTGTGTAGCTCTCCCAAGCTGAAGTCCAGTTCAAGTGCATGTGATTGATGGAATTGAAGTTATTTGCTTTCATCTTACCATCAAGCCCGGCTGAGAAATGTAGATTTTTGTTTTTGCTTTAATTCTCCATAGAAAGGCAGAACTCACAAAGTGAGAAAGCGTTAAAGTAGGAGACATTTTGCGTTGCCATGGACACCCACTGTCCACCACAGGATGCTTGCGGCAATCTGCAAATATCTGGAGAGCAATGTGTTAGCTGACTCTTAAGTGCTTCCTTATGAAATCATCTGAAAATCTTCAAGTCTCATTTTAGTTTGAAAATACCTTTGTGAAAGGGATCCTCTGGGAGTTGAGTCCCCAAATTAAAATTGGCTTTGAGCATCTACTGGGGCATTTTGAACATGCTTTTCATCACCATTCACTTTTGCGTTTGTAGAAACAACTCCAAAATTTAGAAGATGCTTGCGAGGACATCATGCTTGCAGATGACGACTGCTTAATGGTCCCTTATCAAATTGGTGATGTTTTCATTAGCCATTCTCAAGAGGAAACACAAGAAATGTTAGAAGAAGCAAAGGTATATGTGAAGTCTTTCCCTGGGGGATGAAGTCGAACTCTTAAATTGAGATTTATGTCATCATAAAGCACCTGTAAGTGTAGGGAAAATAGTGCCAGCTAGTATTTCACGGCCCTCCCTGTGTCCCCCATGAGCTCTGAATGCTTGGCAGGAGCGCTTTCCCTAACCCCAGCGACGAGTCTCTGAGCCAGGTCCTGCTAATCCCAGTCAGAGCTGGAGTAGAGGCTTAGAGAGGCTATAGGGTTTGTTCAGAACGACAGAGGGAATGGTCTGTGACTCCAGCACCTGTGCTCGAAATGGGAAGTAGATAGAAAGTACAGAATATTGGAAAGCAGGAAAGAAAAACCACCCATAATCCCACTCCCCAGAGATTATCCTCCAAAAAGAACATTCTCATGGGTTTCTCCTACGTCCTCTTATCCTTTGTACTTTTGCTTCACATTTTGGTCAGTATTTTTTCCTTTTACTTAATGTTTGTCCAGCGACACTCCCCGGGAGGCTGCTCGAGGCCAGGCACACACACCTCACAAACATCATTTTTGACGGCTGTTAAATGTCATGTTGGTGGGCCTTGATTCAGCTGACTGCCCCCTAATGTTACTCATTCGTTTCCAGTATTTTCCTGAAGTAATTCTCTAGTGAGCATTTTCATACTTAAATTTCACTTAGCTCACGTTTAGGAAATTTTTTAAAGGAAATAATCAGTGAAGTGTGATGACTGGGTCAGACTAGGTTCCTTGACGTTGTTTGAGGCACTTGAGGCATCATATGAAATTGGATTCTAATTCATGGATCCTCCAGCCACGTAGGAGAGGGGCAGTCACGTTGTTTGTGTATGGGAAGCTGATGGCAGTGAACTGTTTTCTAATTCTTTTGCAAGTTGCTTTATTAGCTTGAATATTAAGTAAAATATGTTTCTCTTCTTTAAATGTCATGGAGCAAAACTTTTTATGAATTAAACCCACATTTAATAAATATTGGGAAGAACCAGCACTTTTCTACTCTTGGTTCTTCCCATGTGGAAACATTGTGTGTCTGCCCTTATGCTTACATCTTTTCTGTCATAGTACAGTTTTGTCATTGTGGTTTTCTTTTTAACCGTCCTATAATACTCTTCTTGGAAATATTTCAATACAAGCTTTTTGTCACAATTGTGAATACCCTTCTCCCCTCCGCCACACTGTTTTTCAGTTCATTCGTCCAGTCATTCATTTATTCATTCCAAAAGTATTTACTGAGTGCATCCTCTGTCGGGTTCTGCCATGTACTGGGGACAGTGACAACACACATTGCTTGGTCCCCGCCTGCATGGAGTGCATAATCCAGGAGGAAGGGCCTGTAGTTAGTGAAGATTTCTGCCAGATTTTGACTCTTAAGTTGTTATTCTTGTTTATTCATGCAAGTATGAATTTTGATCATTTCCTCTAGCTTCAGTTATTTTAATGGGACATTGGAAGAAGCCACACCTGTGATAAACTGTTTAGCAGAAGTGCCAGCAGTGTTTACATGTGGTTCTGTGTTTATTAGGATGTGATCGTTTAGAAATTAATTTTCTTTTACCTATTATGTTTTTTAAATCAGCCCAAACTGAGAAAACAAGCTTGATTTATCTTACAATAAGCAAATACAGACCCATGGATTTGCCCATGTTTAGACTTTTGTTTGAGATCTCATTATCAGTATTGTATAGCTGCCATCAAAGTTTAGAAAGTTCTTGACCGAAAAGCCTTCCCAAATATTTTTTCAGCCACAGGTGCTCAGAAATCATCCAATTGCATAGAATTAACCTAAAACAATTTTCTTCCAGAGAAATTTGCAAGAAGAAATTGACGCCTTAGAATCCAGAGTGGAGTCAACTCAGCAGGTGTTAGCAGATTTGAAAGTTCAGTTATATGCAAAATTTGGGAGCAACATAAACCTTGAAGCTGATGAAAGCTAAACATTTTATTAAAATAGTTTTTCAATTTGTTTAATAAACTTGAATATTGTTTAAATGATAATTTCCCTTCTTCAAATGATATGGAAAGCAAAACTTTCTTTTTTTAAAAAAATTTTTTTCATTTATTTAACGGAAACTTGCCTATTTTCACATGTCTTGCTTATTTATTTTATATTTTTAAAAGAAGACAGTATTCATCTATGTATTTTGCATAACGATTATATCAAGTGTAGGGGTTATATGTCATGTTATTAAACACAGTTAAGCAACCTTTTGTGTTTCTATATCATCATTTAGACTATCTGTTGTGGTTTTAATCAGAAAACTTAACATTGCATTATGTTGTTTATATGCGTCTATTTCAGTTGCTATTTAGAGATGGTGAAAGGATTCCAGAAAGATCTAATTCTACATCTTGTCTATTCATTTCACACCTAAAACTTTGTCATATACTAGGAAAAAAGTATATATTTTATTTAAGTACGTGCAATATATATTATATCTAAACATACACATTTCACTTATCACTTACACATACGTCAGTATGATAGATCTTTGGAAAAGAACCAGCTAATGCTGAGACTTGCTGATCTCCATTCAAACGCAGAGCAGAACAACAGAAGAATATTCTTAGAAACCAAGAGATGTATCACTAGAAATACTTCATTTTTAATTGTGCCTCAGACTGTATTTTAGTGCTTTGTAATTAATTGGGGTTTATATTGATAATGATGTAGAAGTTAAGCAGCTATGTATTTAAAAGTTAGGCTTTAAAAAAAATACAGTACATTTATCCCCCATAGCCCCCCGAAAGACATCTGTTTGGGGATTTGGAAGACCTAATGGTATATTAACTTCCCAGCAGATGGCACTGATATGCCAAAATGCCAATGGAAGGATCGTACTTCAAAAATGAGGATATTTCTAGCATTAACTATATATAATTTTAAGAGGCAGTGTCATTTTTTTAACCTTCAAGGCTAAGCATTGCATATTGTATTTTTTGATTCAATGTTTAGAAACAGTTCAGGCTTAAAGATAGAATAGATAATTCTAAAAATTCTTCAGGACATAAAGGACAACTTTTAAATTGCTGCAAAATGTTCTCAAATACTGATATTCAAATTCTAGACAATGACTCTTGAAAGGATATTTTTTCTTGCATGCATCTGGTTAGTGTTCACTTAGAGGAGTGAGACTGGGGAGATGTATCAGTCAGGTTGTAGCAGGAAATAGGTAACACAAAATAATTTCAGAAAACTTTAGGCCCAGGCCGGTTTGCTCAGTGGTAGAGCGTTGGCCTGGCGTGTGGATGTTGCAAGTTTGATTCTTGGTCAAAGCACACAGGAGAAGCAACCATCTGCTTCTCCACCCTTTCTCTCTCTCTCTCTCTCTCTCTCTCTCTCTCTCTCTCTCTCTCTTTCTTCCTCTCCTGCAGCCATGGCTCGATTAGAGTAGGTTGGCCCCAGGTGCTTAGAATATCTCAGTTGCTGAGCAAGGGAGCAACACCCCAGATGGGCAGAACATTGCCCCATGGGGGGCTTGCTGGGTGGATCACAGTTGGGGCACTAGCAGGAGTCTTTCTCTGCCTCCCCTCCTCAATAATAAAAAAATTTCAGAAAACTTTAGCCAAGATTACAAAGGTAGAGGGTTTTATGCCCACAGAGTGCCTGGGAGAGAACATCTTTACTTTGGAACCCAGGGAAGGCCTGGCTGCTTTGGGGAGGGACACAGGCAGCTTGCAGCATCCATCTCTACAGTGGTAGAGCCTAAAAATGACCCCCTGACCTCTTCTCCCTCTGAAATCCAGCTGGTGTCCACCATTGGCCGAACCAGCTGGAATCCAGATGTTAGTCCATAGGAGTCCATCTTTCTTTGGGCTCCAGAGGGGCGGTGAACAGGTAGATCTGCAGGGGCCAATGGGAGATCTAGCTAAGTGCTTTAGACATTTTAACAATGAAGGCTAATCTGACTTTCATGTTAGAAACTGAATCATGTAATTGGCTGAGATTTAAAATTATCTCAGCTTATTAGCAAGTAAACCTAATACAAGAGAACAAAGGTGGTGGAGGGAGATATATTACACATTGTTGCTAACTTTACACCTTGTTTTTCTTAATTTGTGAAGTTTTAGGACATCGGAAATATTTGATTTCCATTTTAAATTTCTAAAGTGTTCCTAAGCCTTTGCTTATTTTTGTTAGTGCTAACTCTATTGGGTAGGTGAGGACAGGTAAACAGTGTCTGATGAGGTAACTAATACTCAATTCCAATCCAACCAGTACTTGTCACTAATTTTTTTTTTTGACAAATCCTGATTTTTATGGACAATCACTATTTTTACAGAGTGCAACTATGTTTTTCAAACAATGCAAGCTCAACACAAGGTATTTGTAGAACACATTGACCACGAGGCTGCCTGTTTGCAAACTCAGGTGCACAAGTTGCTACATCTTACTGAGGCTTTAAGTGGGGAGGAGATAGGTGATAATTTGCTCTGACCTTGGGGCCAGTGCTGTACTGTGGTTGAGCTGTGCCGCTGACCTCTCTCCAGTGTCACGACCACCACTGTGCTCTTGTCCAAGCCTCCGGAGCGCTAGTCAGGAGCAAGAGCAAGACTAATCGGGGATGGAGGGGGAGGAAGTGGCATTTGGGAGGGATAGAGTTTTGACAGCCGGAGGCCAGGGGAGTCTCTGATGGGCTTTGAAAAGAAAGGTGATTGATAAACATGATTGGAGCAGTATTTTCAAATAATTTGGCAGTTGGTAGGAGGGTTCTACTACAAAGAGCTGGAGGTAGGGATGCCAGATGTTACTGTAGGTTCCCTGGTTCGTGGCATCGGCTGGCGCGGAGAAGAAAAGGAACTAGGACTTAGAAGGTGAAACGTCCAGGTCTCAAAGGAAGGAGTGTGGAAGGAGTAGGAGAAAGCCAAAGGTAACTCGGTTGCCAGCACTGGCCACATACGGCCTTGCAAAACACATTTTCTTTGGCTGTCATAGTAAAAAAACAAACAAACCGTGTTTTTTTTCCCAAAAATTTTGCCACAATAAAATCAGGCAATCTCACATAAAATTTCATATTTTGGCAACAGTGCAGCCATATTTACAAATGGTAATATTTAGGTGCTCACCCAAAGCAGGCTCTCTCCGCTTCACCCCTGCCCCCTCATTTGCATTACCTGCCTGACACCCATCCTCATTGGCCTTGACTTCCGGAAGCCTGCTGGCATTGTGAACAAAGGCAGGGAACTCAGACGTGTCCGGGATGGAGCCAAGCACGAGTCTGGCTTTGAAGCTGGAGTCGCGAGGACATCCACCATGAAGAGATGTGCGAATGGCCTTTGGGAAGGTGGGTTGGAAGGTGTCTGCTTTCTTTCTGGAGAAGAGGGGCTGGAAAACACGTTGTAGTCGCCTCCCAGGAGAGCTGGCCTAGGCGTCTTCAGCAAAAGTCCAAGGCTGAGACTAGGAAGATAGCCGAGGTCAAGGCCCAGGCAGGCAGAGTGAGCTCAGGAACCCACTAAGCGCAGAGACACCCGTCCTGGCTCACAGGGAAGGTGGCTCGCTGAAGCCAGGCCCCGAGAGCGCTGCGCCTCCCCTGTCCCGTGGGGGCTGAGAAGGAACAGGTCTGCAGAGGTGGGACTGTACTGGTGGGACTCCACTTCCCGGGTTCCATGTGAGCCTGCGACTGGCTGTCTCCATTCTATGCAGGGGTGGAGATGTATATTTCAGGACCATTTTCTTCCTAGAGACATGCTTTTTTTTTTTTTTTTTTTTTTTTTTTTTTGTATTTTTCTGAAGCTGGAAACAGGGTGAGAGAGTCAGACAGACTCCCGCATGCGCCCCGACCGGATCCACCCGGCACGCCCACCAGGGGGCGATGCTCTGCCCCTCCGGGGCGTCGCTCTGTTGCTCTGTTGCTCTGTTGCGACCAGAGCCACTGTAGCGCCTGGGGCAGAGGCCAAGGAGCCATCCCCAGTGCCCGGGCCATCTTTGCTCCAATGGAGCCTCGGCTGCGGGAGGGGAAGAGAGAGACAGAGAGGAAGGAGAGGGGGAGGGGTGGAGAAGCAAATGGGCGCTTCTCCTGTGTGCCCTGGCCGGGAATCGAACCCGGGACTTCTGCACACCAGGCCGATGCTCTACCACTGAGCCAACCGGCCAGGGCCTGAGACATGCTTCTTAATTAAGATACGTACCACTTGGGGGTTTGGTTAAAAGGCAGGTTCTGTGGTTCAGTCTTGGGCTGGGGCCTGAGAGTCGGCATTTCTAACTTTCAGATTGTTGCTGTTACTTCTTGTCCTTGGGCTGTGCATTGGGCAGTAAGGTAGCCTGTCATGAAAGAGAATTTGGCTTAGGAAAGAAAGCCGGTGGGAGGAAAAAACCCAGCAGAAGAGACAGGGACCCTTTGGGGTGAGGTGGGGCAGAATCCTGGACAAGCTAGAAATGCAGTTTGCCACGGGACAGAACCCTGGAAAACAATTTCCCCAGTTGGGCATGTGTTGAGGATGTAACGGACAGTGCCTTCAACAAGTATTTCATAGGAACTGGTAGTTTTTTATTTTGTTGTTCTTAATTTTTATTGAATTTATTGGGGTGACTTTGGTTAATAAAATTATACAGGTTTCTAGTATTAAGCTATGTAATACATCATGCATTCACCACCCCAAGTCAAGTCTCAAGTCAATTTCCCCTTCCATCACCATTTCTCCCTCTTACCCTTTTCTATCTCCGCCACCCCCTTGCCCTCTGGCTCGCTCCGTGGTTGTCTGTCTATGAGTTTCTGAGTTTCTTTTTCTTTGCTTCATCCCTTTCCTTTTCACCCAGCCCCCACCCCCGCCCCTCTGACAGCTGTCAGTCTGTTCTCTGCATCTGACGCTTTCTATTCTGCTTGTTAGTTCATTTTGTTCATTAGATTCCATATGTGAATGAAATCATATGGTACTTATCTCTCTTTGGCTCCTTTCACTCAGTACAGCAGAAGCTGGTGTTTTTACAAGTCCTCAGGTGATTCTGATTCAGATGAAGAACTCACCTGGCTCAAAAAGTCAATCTGTTTAGGGGTCAGGGGGAGGAGACCAAACAGCATCTGAGAATCCTTGGCACACAGATCCGTGTAGTGATGAGAAGAGTAACCAGATGGGAACGTGGAGGAAGGCCGAGCCATCCTGTGTAGGCAGGGGCAGATTTAACTGCGGGTGTAGCGGGCGTGTGCTCTGGGCCCCAACTGCTGAAGGGCCCCGCAAAACCTCAACTTGACACTTTTTTCTAATGACACCAAGTTTGGTTCCATATGTGCAATTTTAACATTAATAGTACATAATATTTTTTATTTATTTAAAAATATGGTTAACATGTATTTTTACTTTCCTTGTCTCTCATTTATTTTAAAGGGCCCAATATTTTCTTCTGCACCTGGGGCCTCAATGGACCTTAATCTTCCTCTGAGTGTAGGGGGAAGGGAGGCTGGAAATGCCCTGCTTGCTCACAGTAAACCGATTATAAAAGATTTGCACTGGCCTGATAGATAGCTTGGTTGGTTAGAGCATCGTCCAGAAGCATAGAGGTTGCTGGTTTGATCCCCGGTCAGGGCACATACAGGAACGGATTGGTGCTCCTCTCTCTCCTCTCTCTCTCTCTCCCTCCCTCCCTCCCTTTCTCTCCCTCCCACTCCCTCTCTCTCCCTCTCTCTCCTTCTCCCTCCCACACCTCTCTCTTTCTTTCTCTTTCCCTATCTAAAATCAATGAATAAAATAGGTTTTAAATAAGTAAATAAATAGAGATTAGGCAGTGGGTGATGTGAGATTTGGAGCAGAAGTGAAAAGTATTTTACAAGAAAGTTAAGGGGTGGGGAGTAGTGAAGAGATAGATTAGCGCTTAAGGCCGTTGCAGTAGACAGAAGGGCCTTTTCTGTTGTTTTTGTGTTTACAATCATGGGATATGTGAGTCCATGTAGGAGCAGATGGGAAGGAGGTGATGAGAAGTATGAGGGACCAGAGACAGTGGAGCCCAGCAAGGGGAGAGTCTATGAGAAGAGAAAGGGGGAATGTAGTGCTCATACCCACAGTACACTGTAAATCACAAAATTAGCTGTCCACCCCAAACATACTCTTCCCTGAGGAATAAATGATAGGAAAAAAATCAGAATAGTCATTAAGTCTGGCAGGGGAGAGGATGTGACTGAGGAGGCAGAGACAGGTGCTGGGTATGGGTGTAGAGCTGTTTGCATTGAATTGTGTTTCATTCAGTGTGGGCCCTTTCTGTGTATGATGTCATTCACAATAACGCGCTTTTATAAAATTATGTTAGTTATGGCAGAAATATAAACCAAGAAAAAGGTGCACATTGTAAGTCTGTACCGATATTTTGTTGCATCACTTTTAACATTTTTGTGTCATTTCACATAAAATGGCATTGTATCTCTTTATTTTTAAAGGCAGAAAAACAGCAACACCCCAACACAATTTTTCATTCAAGATTACACACACATACACACACACCATACTTATGAACTGGGAAGAATTTAAAAGTTGGCTTTAAGATTTGTTGTATAAAATTTGGAGAAGAATAATTAGAGTTTGCGTGTGTCTGTGTATTTTCCAGTAACTAGTTCTCTGCAAAAGCCTCCATTCTGATAGGAATAATTCTAAGGATTACAACATGGAGAACTAGTGTGGAGTCCTCATTGTGTGCTGGGACTATCCTGAATGCTTTTTGTGTGTTAATTTCTTCCTTTCTTTTTTTTTTTTTTTTTTGTATTTTTCTGAAGCTGGAAACAGGGAGAGACAGTCAGACAGACTCCCGCATGCGCCCGACCGGGATCCACTGGCACACCCATCAGGGGCGACGCTCTGCCCACCAGGGGATGATGCTCTGCCCCTCCGGGGCGTCGCTCTGCCGTGACCAGAGCCACTCTAGCGCCTGGGGCAGAGGCCAAGGAGCCATCCCCAGCGCCCGGGCTATCTTTGTTCCAGTGGAGCCTTGGCTGCGGGAGGGGAAGAGAGAGACAGAGAGGAAGGAAGGTGGGGTGGAGAAGCAAATGGGCGCTTCTCTTATGTGCCCTGGCCGGTAATCGAACCTGGGTCCCCCGCGCGCCAGGCTGACGCTCTACCGCTGAGCCAACCGGCCAGGGCCTCTTTTTTTTTTTTTTTTGGTATTTTTTCTGAGGTGAGAAGTGGGGGAGAGGCAGACAGACAGATTCCCACATGCACCTGACCAGGATCCACCCGGCATGTCCACTAGAGGGTGATACTTGGCCCCTCTGGGGCTTTGCAACCAGAGCCATTCTAGCGCCTGAGGTGGAAGCCGTGGAGCTGTCCTCAGCTCCCAGGCCAACTTTGCTCCAATGGAGCCTTGGCTGCAGGAGAGGAAGAGAGAAATTGAGAGAAAGGAGAGGGAGAAGGGTGGAGAAGCAGATGGACGCTTCTCCTGTGTGCCCTGGTCAGGAATCGAACCCGGAACTTCACACACCAGGCTGACGCTCTACCGCTGAGCAAACCGGTCAGAGCCAATTTCTTTCTTTCTTATAATAACCCTCTGAAGTAGACTCTGTTATCACCCTTCAGTGTACAGAGGTGGAGAAAGGCTCAGAAAGGTAAAATCAGGTGCTCCAGGTCACACAGCTTACTGAGTAAACGGGCTGTTCATGACGCACAGACTGCCCTTGGAAAATGGATTTTGCATTTACTGATTTACGTACCAAGAATTTCAGATAGCTTCTCAAATAAAAATGTATATGTGCATATAAACAAAGCATGAATATAACATTAACAAAATGGGGGAAAGAAAAAGACTATAGAGATGAGGACAAAAGGAAAAAGTAAATTAATTGGCTATAGAATCCACCACTAGATTAGCATGCTCTGAGCTTCTGGTTAGCTAAGGCAATGGTTTTCAACCACCAGTCTGTGGACTCATGCCGGACCGCCAGAAATTTCGTGCAGGTTAACAATCGAATTAACCACCCTGATGTTATATGAAGATGGTTAACTCTTTCATGGACTGGCAGTTGAAAACCACTGAGCTAAAGCAAAGAAAGAAAAATGATGAGTAATATCCCATTAAAAAGAGTGGATGATAGCAGCATCTCAGGAGAAAAAAAAAACATGATCTTTCAGAAGATTAAATCCTAAAAACAAATGTCTCTCTCATTGGGCATGGACTCTGAGCAGTGTAACAGAGGTTAACTTCAGCGCTTCCAAGCAAAGACAAAGCCGAAAGACCAATTCTTGTAGCAATTTAACAGTTCGCCTGCATCCAATGGCAGCAAATCAGAGGCTGACAATAGCCAGCCAACAGCCGTATAGCTCACACGGTCCTCACCACCCTGTACGGTGCTATTATTACCACCATTTCCATTACACAGATGAGGAAATGAGGGCCAGAGAAATGAAGGGCCCTACTCGAAGTTCCACAGTCCTTAAGCAGAGGAGTCCAGATTCACACTCGAGCAATGGGGCTTCACATCTAGGCACCCAACCACTCCACTGCAATACTGGTAATGCAAGTGTAGAATCTTCTAGCAACCCCCCGAGATCCAAGGACTGCCCCTGCTACCTTCAGACTGTGGTCTGTTCATACAATGGAATACTACAGAGCCATAAAAAAGAACAAATTATTATGACATGCAAGAAAATCAATGAATCTCCAACACAATGTTAACCCTTTGAGTAGCACAAACGTTCACATACATCCTCGTGCCTCCTGACCATCCAGAGTACGATCTTACATGTGTAAGACAACATTAAAAAAAGGCAAATGTATGTTCTTCTTGTTTCCATAAACTGGTTATCAAACAAACATGATTTTAAGTTAATAAAACTGTAACTGTAACTAATTTTATTTTTTGAAAAAAAAAACTCACTCCCGAGGGTCAGCGATCATGAAAAAACTCACTATTCAAAGGGTTAAGTGAAAGAAGCCGCCCACAGAAGAGTGGGTGGCTTCCGTGAAGTTTAGATACACTGGAAGGCAGGGAAGGCCCCTTTTTAGGGAAGGACAGTAATAACTACCACTTATGGAGCATTTTATTTTATTTTATTTTATTATTTTTTTTTTTCCATTTTTCTGAAGCTGGAAATGGGGAGAGACAGTCAGACAGACTCCCGCATGCGCCCGACCGGGATCCACCCGGCACGCCCACCAGGGGGCGACGCTCTGCCCATCCTGGGCGTCGCCATGTTGCGACCCTCCTGGGTGTCGCCATGTTGCGACCAGAGCCACTCTAGCGCCTGGGGCAGAGGCCACAGAGCCATCCCCAGCGCCCGGGCCATCTTTGCTCCAATGGAGCCTCAGCTGCGGGAGGGGAAGAGAGAGACAGAGAGGAAGGCGCGGCGGAGGGGTGGAGAAGCAAATGGGCGCTTCTCCTATGTGCCCTGGCCGGGAATCGAACCCGGGTCCTCCGCACGCTAGGCCGACGCTCTACCGCTGAGCCAACCGGCCAGGGCTTATGGAGCATTTTAAACTGCAGGCACTCTATCGAGCACTTGACCTGTTTTAAGCCCCTCAACCCTGTGAAACTGATTCTTTTATGGTCCCCATTTGTCAGAGAAGGAAACTGAGGCTCTGAGAGGAGAAATAGCTTGCCCAAGGCTACACTGCTGGTGAGTTCAGAGCCAGGCTCACTCCTGATCTCATGTGTCCTGACAGTTTTATCATGAAGTTGCCAAAAGATTGCATGACAACACACCGTAAGCATTCCCCACAAGGCTGGGCCCTGGTAAGTCCTCCACGGTCTATTAGGATCAGTCCTGAGAAAGAATTGGAGGCTCAAAGAGGAAGCTCAAGGCCATAGAACTAAGCAGATAGTTGCGGAGGTTTGACCTTGAGTTCTATTGTGTGGATTGATTCTCAGTGCCCTCCATCGTTACCCTGAATGTAGCACCATTGTGTAATTTTCGTGGTCACTGAGCCCCTGCCTCTGTAAGTCAAATATCAGAAAGTTTATTTTATGGCTGCCTTGGTATGAAGGCAACTGGAACCCAGGTGGTTTATATTCATTACTTTTTTTCTGATTAAAAAAACGATAAAAACATTTTCCTGGGCCCTGAAGGTACCATGGGTCCTAGACACCATGCCCGCTGGGCCCCTGAGAAGCGGGCTGTGCTGAATGCAGTGGGGGTGGGGGGTGGGGTTGTCAGGTGCCAGTGATAAAGACGGTGGTTTTCTTTGTGGAAAAGAGGAGAGACCTGTGGTTGAAAAATATAACCGAAGACAGGATTATTTTTTGATGGAAACAGATTCTACTTCTCTTGTCATTTTTAAATCACCGCAGTCACCATTAATGATTTAGCCAGGGATGCCATTTGAGTCCAAATGACAATGAAGGCCTTTTGGCTTAACAAAAAAGCAGAAAAACGATCCAGAAAGAGAGACTGTGATTCGTGGAAATGGTGTTCAGTGCCGTTGTATCCGATTTGGAATGGGGCGGGAGAAGGAATGGATGAAATGCTACAAAATGCTCGAGCTTACATGGGCCTTGCGAGGACTAATGAACCGTGCTTTTAGACTTTCAGAACGCACAAACATGGTCTCAAGTTAACAGCAGTCTGCCCAGCCACTCTTAATATGGAGCAACTGATCACGTCACACAGAACCCACGTTTCCCTGGAAATTTAAAATTACTGTTTGCACAAGTCTGATCCATTCTAGAAGGCCTTTGAAAAAGGATTGAAGGGGGGAAAAATCCCTCCAGCAACTTAGATGGTATTTGTCTATGGGATTTGAATAGCTCTTGGCTGGTAACCAGTGTTTGTAACCTTTTCTGGGGGTCTTTAAAAGCAAACGAACACGTGGGAGCTGGGGAACAGAATAACCTACGGAACAAGTCCTCCGTTTCACACAGGACACAACAGGGCGCATGCGCAGATTCATTCGCCATCCTTAACGACAACCGTGTGCCGCGCAGGACAATGGCTAAGTGTAAAATATGGGTTAATTTTGGCATTATAGTTGCTATTAACACAGAACCAAGCCAGCACGCGGACAAAAGCGTACCTTCCTATTCTGTCAAGAGTGGCGGATGTAGTTGCTCAAAGGGCCAAGTAACGTGGGAACAGATGCATGTGAAACCAACAGGAAAGCCATTGTTAATGCAAAGAAAATGGGTTAGGCCGCCACACGGTTATTGGATGCCTTTGGCCTTCCTCATGATGGATGAGATAATCTCTCCCGCTCCCCCCTGCCCCCCGAACCGAAGTGTTCAGACCAGAAGGGCTATGCCTGGATCTAACCCAGATGTCTCCCTCCCGTGACCACGGAGCTCACATAACTGAACACAGCCGGCTGCGTGAGTAGCAGCTGCCCTGCTTGGAAGTGACAACAAACTTCTATCTGCCCTTATTGTTTTCTTAATGGTAATGTCCCTGCAGCTTTTATGGAAGAGGGATTTCTAATTGTCTTCGGTTTTAGGCTCGTATCATAGCTCTTAGAGCAATTGGGAGCTGGGGAGATGGCGACGATGTGACAGGCAAGGATGTGCCCCCTCACAAGGAAGACCACCGCGGGGCTCCCCCCCAGCTGTTTCCACGCTGGAATGTGGACCAGAGCTACCCCAGCCTCTGATTGTTGAAGGCCAGCTAGAGGCCTGAATTTCTCTCAGGGTGAAATCTCCCAATTTTTAAATGTTCTCAATCATTCAAGGATGTAAAAGACATTAAGAACAGAATAATAAGGCACAGACAGCAAACATCTGCAAACCCCAGTTCACAGACCACCAGCTCCTGGCCAATTCAGAGGGGAATGTAAACATCAGTAGAGATCAGGAGGCTGACAGCAGCCTTTTAATTAATAGTAAAAGGGAAAGTCTCATCTTCGCTTTGGACCTGAAACCAAATGACACTCTTCGACCCTGGCAGGGTAGCTAAGTCAGTTAGAACGTTGGCCCGAATGCCGACGTTGTGGGTTTGATCCCCAGTCGGGACACATTCAAGAACCAACCAGTGGTGGCATGAACAAGTAGAACAACAAATTGATGTTTCTCCTCCCCTTCTTCTTTTCTTTAAAAATCAAGCAATAAATAAATTTTAATAAAAGATTATATAGGTTTCAAGTGAACATTTCTATGATATATGGTCTGTCTATTGTATACCCACCGCCCAAAGTAAAATTCTGTCACCATGTGTTTGACCCCCTTTTCCCTTTACTGGTCCCCCACTTCCTTCCCTCTAGTAATCATCATAATGTTATCTGTGACTACGAGTTTATATTTTTCTTTTTGTTCATTTGTTGCTTCCAATTTTACATCCCTCATATGAGTGAAATCATGTGGTTGACTTTTTCTACCTGACTTATTTTGTTTAGCATAATAGTCTCAAGGTCCATCCATGTTGTTACAAAAGGCAGTGTTTCATCATTTCCTATGGCTGAGTAGTATTCCATAGTATATATGTACCACATCTTCTTTATCCAGTCATCTATCAAAGGACGCTTCAGTTGTTTCTATGTCTTGCTCACTGCGAATAATGCTGCAATGAACAGAGGGGTGCATATACCTTTGAAAATAAATGTTTTCAAAATTTCTGGGTAGATGCCCAGGAGAGAGATTTCTGGATTATATGGTAATTGATTTTTTATATTTTTGATTTTTTATTCTTGATTTTTGATTTTTTACAACATCAATGAATTGCTTACAGCGGTTTCAGTCAGTGTCTTATTCAGTTGCTATGATGGGTTAGAAGAGATTTCTTTTCTTCTTGCATTTATTGGGGTTACACAGATTGGTTAATAAAATTAGGCCCTGGCTGGTTGGCTCAGCGGTAGAGCGTCGGCCTGGCGTGCAGGGGACCCGGGTTCGATTCCCGGCCAGGGCACACAGGAGGAGCACCCATTTGTTTCTCCACCCCCACCCCCTCCTTCCTCTCTGCCTCTCTCTTCCCCTCCCGCAGCCAAGGCTCCATTGGAGCAAAGATGGCCCAGGCGCTGGGGATGGCTCCTTGGCCTCTGCCCCAGGCACTAGAGTGGCTCTGGTCGCAGCAGAGTGATGCCCTGGAGGGGCAGAGCATCGCCCCCTGGTGAGCAGAGCGTCGCCCCTGGTGGGCATGCCGGGTGGATCCCGGTCGGGCGCATGCGGGAGTCTGTCTGACTGTCTCTCCCCGTTTCCAGCTTCAGAAAAAAAAAAAAAAAAAAAAAAAAAAAAAAAAAAAATATATATATATATATATATATATATATATATATATATATATATATATATATATAGGTTTCAAGTGTACATTCCTATAATACATCTGTATATTGTATTTTTCACTCACCATCCAAAGTCTAGTCCCCTTCCATCACCATTTATACCCCCTTTACCCTCTTCTGCCTCCCCCACCCCCTTTCCCTCTGGTAATTCCCACACTCTTGCCTATGTTTATGAGTTGTATTTTTTCTTTCTTTCTTAATCCCTCTACCTGTTTCACCAGCCCTCCCGCTCTCCTCCCCTCTGACAGCTGTTGGTCTGTGTTCTGTATTTATGAGTTTGTTAGAAGAGATTTCAGTAGATGCTCAAAAGGAAAGGAAGATGAAGTTTCTTCAGTAGATGAAAACACAGTAGTGGCCAGAGATATTTTGTTTTTTAGTAACAGTCAAGAAAATATCTAAATAAACTTAAATACTACCAGGTTGAGTTTGCCAATAAGTCAATAAAACGAAAGGGTTATTAACCTCAAGACAGAGTTGCCGTTGGGATCATAGGAAAACTATCTGCTCTGCACCAGTTTTTATTGACACTTCAGGGTAAACTAATAAAATGCTCCATTTCAATTAAATTTTGGGAACTCATGTCCCCTTTTTTTCTCAGATGCTGCAAATGGGCATATAACTGCAGCCATCTGCCCCCCCCCCCGTTTTTTTTCTTCAAATTTCCTCTTGGTTTGGGATGTGAAGCCAGTGGCACATTCTGGTGTTTTCTTCACTATAGTCCTTAACACAGAAGTCTATGAGACATGATGTTAATAAAAGGGGGGAAAGTTAAAACTCCCTGTTTCTGCAGGGGAGCTTCTGGAGTCAGTTTGAAACGAAATGTGACTTGGAAGTATGCTTTCTGGCCCTGGCTGGTTGGCTCTGTGGTAAGAGCATTGGCCTGGTGTGTGGAAGTCCTAGATTTGATTCCTGGTCAGGGCACACAGGAGAAGTGCCTGTCTGCTTCTCCACCCTTCCTTCTCTCATTTCTCTCTCTCTCTCTCTCTCCCCCCATCCTGCAGCCATGGCTCAATTGGAGTGAATTGGTCCCAGGTGCTGAGGATGGCTTCATGGTCTCCCCCTCAGGTGCTAAGAGGAGTTCAGTTGCTGAGCAGTGAATCAATGCCCCAGACGGGCAGAGCATTGCTCCCTAGTAGACTTGCTGGGTGGATCTCAGATGGAGAGCATGTGGGAGTCTCTCTGCCTCCCCTCCCCTCACTGAATTAAAAAAAAAAAAAGTGTGCTTTCTGTTCCTTTTTAGGACCTCCCAGAATCATAGGTTGGAGCTGAAAGGGTTCTTGGGGAATTATAGCACAGATTTTACAGATAGGAAACAAGGTGCAGAATGGCTAACCTGATCAGGGTCAAAGAGCAAGACAAAATCAACTTCAATTCCACATCTGTGGTAGGCAGCCCAGTGACTCCCAGTGACCCTGCCTCCTGGTACTCATGTCCTTGTGCAGTCCTCTCCCTTTACATGTGGGCTGGACCCAGTGACACGATTCTAATGAATAGAATATGACAGAAGTGGTGGGATGTCACTTCGGTGTGGGTTACAAAAGACTGGCTACCATCTTGCTTGCCTTCTTTCTCAATGAATCTCTATTTTTCTCCTCTACCTATATTTCTTTCTCTTTCCCTATCTCTCTACCTCTGGCTCTTCTCCTGTGCTGGCTCTAATAACAAGGTCCCTGTGACAAAGAAAGGAGCGAGGCCACCCACCAACAACCATCCACGAACTGAGGCCCTCAGCCTGATAACCCTGGAGAGTCTAAGTCCTGCTAACCGGGGTGGGTCTCAGGGGTCCCCAAACTTTTTACACAGGGGGCCAGTTCACTGTCCCTCAGACCGTTGGGGGGCCGCCACATACAGTGCTCCTCTCACTGACCACCAGTGAAAGAGGTGCTCCTTTCCGGAAGTGCAGCGGGAGCTGTATAAATGGTTTCAGGGGCCACATGCGGCCCGCGGGCCGTAGTTTGGGGATGCCTGCCCACAGGCACCCATGGATGATGGCGCCCTGGCCCACAGATTTCTGTAAAGACCAATAAAGACCAATGTCTTTGTAGGAAACATGAACATAATCCTACATTATTGCACTACTGCAGGACACAGACGAGGTAACAGAGGCAGTGGTTTGTGTGAGCCCAGCACTGAGCCAAGTGCTTTGTGGCAGTCAACTCATTTCATCTTCACAACTTGACTGTGAAGACCATAACATTGCTCCCATTTTTCCAGACAAGAAAACTGAGGCACAGAGATTTTAAACAAGGTCACACTGGGAGAAATTGGCAGGAAAAAAAAATTCTCAGCTATAAATCTGGGGTGTTTGGGTCCTAGAGTCTATATTTCAACAACTTTACTCTCCTGATTTTAGGAAGGTGAAGAATAGTAGGGTAAAATAAGTAAAGTGCTAGCATAATACCTGATATGTAGTAAGTGCTCAATCTGTGGTTGCTATGGTGACGATAATGCTTGTTATATAAAATATATAGTTTCATTGTTAGATGGGCTGGAGGCAGCAGAGCCTGTATATAATGAAGACTTTATTATATAAAGAGGTTTTGATGAAAGCTAACTCAAAGCACTGAAACCCTTCAGGTTTTAGTAAAAAAGGCTGATATTTTAAAAAATATTTGGGCCTGAAGGTATTATGCTACTTTCTGTTCAGTGTGATCTAAAAAAAAAACAACAAACCCAAAACAAAAAAATAAAAAAACCCAAACAAATAACCAGCCTCAAATTTCTCCTCTAACCTATTTACGCTAAGAAAGGAAACTTACTGGTGCGTAATACCTGCGCATTCAGAGGCAGGACTGGCCTCGAGCAGGTGTCATTCAGGGCCCACACAGTGTCATTCAGGGTTATTCCTGATGCCACATTCTGCGCTGGCTTTGTTCTAAGACTACAGGCCATACCGCCCAGCTTCTTCAATCCCCGCTTTCTGTCATTATGGAGAGATGACTTTGGTGGCTCAATCATCACATCTATCCAGGTTTAAGCCACATGAGACAACGAAGATCTTCTTGATAGCACTTACAAAAACCAGAGATTCATTCTGATGGGCACACATCACATGTCCATCTCTGACCCATATCAGAGGGATAGGGTGGTTTGATTGGCTAGACCTGGGTCATGTGCTCTATCCTCAAGCTCTAGGCAGAGCCACACCCAGACCCATGAGTTGAGAGCGGGAGGGGGGTGCTCTCCAAAGAAGTGGGAAGTGGCGTCAGGAAACCCATGGTGACTGCTCACCCCACGCTAATACAAACCTGAGATATCTACATAGTCAACAGTCAATCCACTTTAGAGAGGGGTTCAACACACGAACCTGGCATCATTCCAATTTTTGCTTTTGCCCCACATATTTTCTTTTGATCATTCATTTCAACAGCCAGCGTGGCATACAACTCTACAGTTACAATAAGTGATCCTAGCAAGTCCTTTTTCACATACCTGCCAAATAAGAATTAACCACCTTTTAATATGTAGTGACTTCGGTTTATACTTTGGGAGTAGAAAAAAGAAACACAGCAGAGTAGGTTCACCTGCTCTCTTTTTAAAAAATTTTATTTTCCAATTAAAGGTTACATTTAATATTTTGTATTAGTTTCAGGTGTACAGCATAGAGTTTAGACAATCATATGCTTTACGAAGTGTTCTCTCTGATATTTCCAGTACCCACCTGGCACCATACACAGTTATTACAGTATTATTGACTTTATTGACATCCCCATGACTATTCTGTAACTACCAATTTGTGCTTCTTAAACCCTTCACCATTTTCACCCAGTCCTCCAACCCCTCCTCCCCTCTGACAACCATCAGTCTGTTCTCTGTATCTATGAGTCTCTTTATATTTTGTTTGTTCATTTATTTTGTTCTTTAGTTTTCACACACAAGTGAAATCATATGGTATTTATCTTTCTCTGACTGACTTATTTCACTTAGCATAATATCCTCTAGGTCCATCCATGCTGTCACAAATGATAAGAGTTGATTCTTTTTTATGCCCGAGTAATATTCCATTGTATATATGTACCACTACATTTTTATCCATTCGTCTATTACTGAACACTTGAGCTGATTCTCCATCATGGCTCTTGTAAATAATGCTGCAATGAACATAGGTGCACCTATATTCTTTTGAGTTAGTGTTTTGCGTTTCTTTGGATAAATACCCAGAAAGGGAATTGCTGGGTCATAAGGCAGTTTCATTTTTAATTTTTGAGGAACCTCCTTTCAGTTTTACAAGATCCACTTGATAGCTTTGTACAAACAAAGAATCTTGAAGAAAAATAGAAAGGAAGCAACTTGGAAATGTCTGAGTTAACAAAGGCTGCACGACTTAAGAAAACACTGTTGTGTTTAGTTTGGTAGAAAGTGGGGTTATAGAGATGAGAAATGCTGGATGAATGGACCACTACAGGGCAGCTCTGCTCCTTTCCATTTGGACAGGTTAACATGGTTTTGATTCTGTTAGAAGTCTGATTTTTTTTGGGGGGGGGAGAGGGAAGGAATAATAGTAATTAATTTGCCTTTATGCTTAGGAGTAAGAGAAAATGTGTGTGTATGTGTTTCTACACTTTCCTTTTGACTGAAGTTATTTATAAGGCACATGGAAATAATGGAATTAAATTTCTTCCATCTCTTATGCTACAAACCTTTATAAAGGTTGCTATAAATGTCATAACTACTTTGTTTCCTGAAAAGTAATTTTCCTGTCAGTCTGATGTGCTCCTTTGAGATACTATGTTATTAGTCTTTGATGATTTTTTTAAAGTGCATCAAAGTACATGCACTGGTGTACTTTTATTGCTACCTTACCGTAAATTTTTCCCGCACCTCAAGGCTTGTTTCTAAGTCACTAATTATTCATAAAGGATGGTGTGATTGCTTTATTTTATGCTCCTAATGAAATGCATTAAAGATTAAAGAAAACCCTTAACAGAGCTTAAAATGTCAAAAAAGAGCTTAGGAAAGGAAAAGTCACTACCAGCTAAAATGTGAATTATTAAAAAAAAAAGAAGAAGAAGAAGGCAGCAGATCATGTTCGAAAAAGGGACATGATGAGTGAGGCACTTACAGAAGTAGCGAGAAGGAGAAAGGAAAAAGAGGCCATAATTGAGCATTTATGGTTTCCAAATCATCAGCGTTCACAAGGTATATTCAAAAAACAATCACAGCCACGGACAGAAAGAGCAGGAGGGCCACAGTGATCACCATCCTCTGGAAGCATCTAAGTCTGTTTCTTCACAGTGCCTCTGATGTTAGGAAGAATATTGTCTAAGAAGGAGAGATGACCACGAGGGAGGAAGAAAAGCAAGAATGTTTTTAGTTGTATATCAAGAAAGCATTGGCTCAAGCTCGCAAAATGCAATCGTACTTAATTATATTTTCTAGTTATGCAAGATTCCTCTGTAACAGAATCTAAACAGCACTTTGAAGCAGAACGTGGATGCTCTGTATTACACCACTTAATGTAATCGATTAAGCGTCCATACGAAAAACCAATTTTCCTTTTTTTGTGAGGCATATTGATTTAAGACAAAGGCAGTAATTGATCTCATCTATAGAGGGCAAAAGTGAGCTGATGAGAGAGGAAATTGAAAAGGGGAGAGAGGGAAAAATATATGAAAAGCGATCTGCATATAAATATTTCAGAGATTTCATTTATTATCTCCAAGTTTTATTTCCCTCAAATGGTTATGATCACTCAAGGGACAGAATTCATTCAAATTCAGGTACACATATGCATGCAAAGAATCTGTAAGGGTGCCATGTGGCTGAGCCCATCTGTAAAACAAACAGGAAACACAAAGCTATTAAATAAGACAAGCCAAGAATTATAGGCACAAATGTACTATCTTCTTTTTGGGTGTGTACACTGTTTTCTTTAGCACTCAAAATCTTGAAAGGGTTTTTAAGATACTTCATAGTATCATTTGTCTATTTGGGTATCTAGGAATGCAACGACGTCTTGAAGAATACATTAACTCAGGGAAAACTAAAACTTATTTGTAATCATAATGAGTGGTTTTCTGTGCCTCCTTTTGGAATTGATAATGAGCTTACTGGTTCAGTTCCTCATCGTCTGCATCTTCATCTCTTCTTAAAAATCTTCATTATTACCTTCCTCACCTGCTATTTATTTTACTGAAGGTAATCACTGCTTTATTAATTACTGCTTGACCAACCACAGAGGGGCTTGCCATGAGCTTATTTAGACTGCAAAAGCCACAAATGCAGGTAGTGGCTCAAGTTTGGACCTCATGACGTTTCCCTTTTCCTCTTTACCTTCCACAAGAACTTTCCTGCGCCCTTGAAAGGAGTGCGTCTTCTGCTGTTCTTGGGTGGAGCATGCAATAATGTCAGGTAGGACAAGTTGGTTGATAATTGACTCAAGTCATGAATATTGTTCCTGATTTTCTGCTTAACTTATTCTATCCATTTTTGAGAGGGGAGATATTGAAATCTCTGGCTATAATTATGGATTCATCTATTTCTCCTTTCCACTCTATCAGTTCTGCTTCATGTATTTCAAAGCTCTGTTACTAGGAGCATAAATGTTCAGATGCGTGGATTGAAGCACAGCTCACCACACAGAGCCAAATTCCAGGAGGCAATTAGGAAGACAATTGCATGAATCAGATGTAAAGTGTCATGAGGAAAGAAGTGCGAGCTTGAGTTCTACTGTCATTGGTCACATGGAATGTGCAAAGCAGGGTGAATAGGTTGAGGGGAGGGCTATAGAAATAAGACTGAAAACCTGTCAGTAAGAAGTAAGACTGGCTGATATGCCCCAGAATGGGATGTTTAATGTGGAAGTAGCATGTGCTCCAGCAGTTAAAGAGGGGCGAGCAAGCCTGGACATCTCCATAGTGTAATACATTTAGTCTTTTGCCCCTTTATGTCCTCCCTACCAAATATATGTCGTACTCATCTGTTGTGCTGGTTCCGGGTATAAAGGATTGATCCCAAACACATGTGGTCCTGTCCTCATGGAGATTTCAGATCAGTGGGGATGGGGGTGGGGAATAGATGAACATTTCCACAAATCATTATAGAACTACAAAGGAAAAAGCATTCAGCAAGAGCCCTTCATGGCTGAAGACCCTTCTCTGATCTGTTAGGTTAAGAAACGAATCCTTGAGTGTTAGCTCCTTGCTGGGACCTAGAGAAGAGGTCTCTCAGTCAGCTAGGGCTTCCAAATGAAATATGATAGCCTGGGAGGGTTAAATAACAGAAATCTATTTCCTCACAATTCTGGAGGCTGGCAGTCCAAGATCAGCATACCCTCATGGTTGGTTTGGGTGAGAGCCCTCTTCCTGCTCGCACGTGTATCCTGTCTTGCTGTTCCTCTTCCTATAAGGGTAGTAAAGACCTCATCCAACCCCAGTCACTTCCAAAAGGTCCCGTCTTCACATACCGTTACCTTGGGGGCTGGGACTTCAGTGCGTGGATTTCGGGAAGACACAAACACCCAGTCCATAGCAGAGGTGTTAATGAGTCTGAAGGGAAGACTGAAGAGAAGACTGAAGGGGGAGTGTTCTAAGAAAGACATCTTCTCGTCTACGGCCGTACCACCCTGAACGCGCCCGATCTCGTCTGATCTCGGAAGCTAAGCAGGGTCGGGCCTGGTTAGTACTTGGATGGGAGAAAGACATCTTCTCTGACTTTTTCCGAGACCAACGACCTTCATATCTGCAACTCAAATCCAGAAGTGGTAACACAAAAAGACGCCACCCTCTCTCCCCATGCCTCACTACCACAGATAATTCTGTGCACCTGCCTCTATCCCTGCCCTCAAGGAAGGAAACCCAGGACCTTTGCACATGTCAGGACCATGCTTGGGTTGAGTGACAGCTCTCTTGCAGAGTCAAAAATTTCACGCGTGTATGGCCAGACTCCCCACTTTCCCATCTATGTTGTTCCTCGTCTCCATAGCATTCAATAAAATCAGAACATAAGCAGACAGATGGTCTGAGTGGGTGAGTGTTTCAGTTTGATGCCGAAACAGTCGCCAATAGTCCCGTCTCTTTTTTCTCCCACTCAGCTTAAATTAATGGTGTCACAGATACCCAGTTCCCTGGCTGCTAACCACAAGGGAACCTTTGGTACATTTTTGAAGGATAAAGTCTATGAAGAAAATTTCAGAATCTACAGATCTGTTTCCGAGGAACCTTACCAGGTTGAGATCTCGTTTGATGACTGATGATAAAATACCAGCAATAATAACAACTATTAAATTTTACTGTACACTTCTTAGTGTTAGGAACCTTGCTGAGTAATTTCCAAAGACTTCATTCTCACCACCATTGTGCTAGGTTGCTATATGAGCTTACCATAGAGATGTAGGTAACTGAAAACCAGTGACTAGTTTTAGTTATCTCCCTCTGGCCCTCAGATGTTTGTGAAGTCTCTGCTGTCCTTCAAGTACATAAGGCACAACTTTTGACAAACATTTAAGAAGCTTTTAGCCTTCAATGGGGAGAAATTAACAACAACAACTAATATTTATTGAGTTCATTGGGATCTTACCATGTTTCAGACTCTCTGCTTTTCAATCTCTGGTTATTTGATGCTTTTTTTTTTTTTTTTCATTTTTCTGAAGCTGGAAACAGGGAGAGACAGTCAGACAGACTCCCGCACACGCCCGACCGGGATCCACCCGGCACGCCCACCAGGGGCGACGCCCTGCCCACCAGGGGGCGATGCTCTGCCCATCCTGGGCGTCGCCATGTTGCGACCAGAGCCACTCTAGCACCTGGGGCAGAGGCCAAGGAGCCATCCCCAGCGCCCGGGCCATCTTTGCTCCAATGGAGCCTTGGCTGCGGGAGGGGAAGAGAGAGACAGAGAGGAAGGCGCGACGGAGGGGTGGAGAAGCAAATGGGCGCTTCTCCTATGTGCCCTGGCCGGGAATCGAACCCGGGTCCTCCGCAGGCTAGGCCGACGCTCTACCGCTGAGCCAACCGGCCAGGGCCTATTTGATGCTTTTGACGACCCTGTGACATAGGTTCTGTTTCTTGCCCTGTAGTTTACACACAGGGAAACCAAAGTGCACACAGACTAAGTGACGTGCCCCCCAAAATCACAGATTTTCTGAGTGGCAGGCCAAGGATTTACACCCTAGAAACCTATATTGTTTCATGTCATGAAATCCTTTTTAAAAAATGTACGTACACACACACACACACACACACACACCATGCACCAGCTCAGAATGCTTTCTATTGCCTTTTCTCTCCCTGCAGTGAGACGGGAGTCTCTAGGCAGGAGTGCCACTCATCTTTTAGTCCCCAGTGCCCTGGTGTCGGGATTCAGGGTGATCGTGTTGATTTCGCTCCTCAGGGAACGTGACAACGTCTGGAGACATTTTTGGTTGTCACAACTGAGGAGCGGGTTGCTAGTGTATCTAGGGATGCTGCTACACGCCCTGCAGGGCACCGGACAGCCCCTCTGCACCCCAACGGAGAACCACTCAGCCCCAGACGTCAGTGTGCCGAGGCTGAGAAATCCTGCCCCGACACGAACACAGAGTGGGTACTGAGGATATATTTTGTTTTGTGAATTTCAGATCATATGCCAAGAATTTTCCACCAAATAAAAAATACTTAAGCTTCCATTTACCTTTCAAAAGCCAGCCCGAGTGTCATCTCTTCCTGGAAGGCTCTCTGACACCCTCAGACAGCCTTTTTCTTTTATAATCCTAGTCAAATATTGGCTGATTTTTTACCAACTTTCTCTTTCATACTTGGCTATTCAGCCCTGCTCCATGAATGCTGATGCTAGCATAAAGATGACACAATTAGGCCAAACTATGTTTCTTAAAAAACCGTATGATACATTTCAAACCAACAATAAATAAATAAATAAAATTTGTAGATTTCCATGGCTCTGTAGGTAGCAGGATGGGGTTTAAATTGCAAGTTTCCAACCATAAGTGGTGATGCATTTTTCAATAAAAGGCAAACCTAACATCCAGTTACTAAATCTCTTGATGTGGGATTCTTTTATGTTTTTAAAGTTGGGTTTATTGAGGTATAATTCACATACAGCAGAAACTCACCTTTTTAAACACAGGTCTGTTTGTTCCGACAAATGTGTACAGCAAAACCTAACTAAACATGCCCACAGACTGTTAACAGTGAGCATTTTGCTTCTTAATGTGTTTTAATATTTTTACAAGAAGCAGATATTATTCTTTTTGTAACTATTCTCTGTCGGTTCTATCGAGGTACAATTTGCATACAGTAAAATTCACCCTTTGCAATTCTAAGAGTATTGGCAAATGTCTATGATCATGTAGTCGCTGTCGCAATCTCAATAGAGAACATTTCTATTGCATCTAAAAAGCCCATTTTGGCCCTGGCCGGTTGGCTCAGTGGTAGAGCGTTGGCTTGGCGTGCAGGAGTCCCGGGTTCGATTCCCGGCCAGGGCACACAGGAGAAGCGCCCATCTGCTTCTCCACCCTTCCCCCTCTCCTTCCTCTCTGTCTGTCTCTTCCCCTCCCGCAGCCAAGGCTCCATTGGAGCAAAGTTGGCCCGGGCGCTGGGGATGGCTCTATGGCCTCTGCCTCAGGTGCTAGAATGGCTCTGGTTGCAACAGAGCGACGGCCCAGATGGGCAGAGCGTCACCCCCTGGTGGGCATGCCGGGTGGATCCCGGTTGGGCGCATGTGGGAGTCTGTCTGACTGTCTCCCTGTTTCCAACTTCAGAAAAATACAAATAATAATAATAATAATAATAAATAAAAAGCCCATTTTGCCAACCATTTGTGGTCAACCCTCTCCCCTCCCTCGTCACCAGCATGGGCTCCTCCTGATATGGTTTCAGAGTTGTTCCTTGGCTTCTTCCAGAATGTCATATCCATGGAATCATACAGTAAGTAATATGTAGTACTTTGTGCCAGCCTTTGTTCATATAATGCTTTTGAGATTTACCTACATTGTTGAATCTATCAATAGTTTGTTGTTTTTATTGCTTTTGATTCCATTGTATGGAAGGACCACAGCTTCTTTAGCTATTCACCAGTTGATGGGTAAATTTACAGTGTTTGGAAATTATGAATAAAGTTGTTATCAACATTTGCATACAGGGTTTCATGTGGACGTACTTTTCATTTTTTTTCCTGAGAAAATACCAGGAGTCAGAGTGCTGGGTTTAATTTAATAACACACTCATAAATGTTTTTTTCAAAATGCTTTATGTTATTTTAGTTTGCCCTCCCACGAGCATTGCATGACTGTTCCCCTGCTTCATGATCTTGGCATTTAGATCATCATGTGTGTTTTTAAAGCCATTTTAATAGGTGCATAGTGGATTCGCACCATAGTTTTATCTTGATTTGCATTTCCCTGATGACTAATGATGTGGAGCATTTTTAATGGGCTTATTTGCCATCCATTTCTCTTCATGTTAGAGGAGATCATTCAGACACGGTGATGGACAGTTGACCTAGATGCTGTACTCAGGCATAGAAGACTCCTCCCCCTACCCCCTCCTGGAATGATGCTCCGCCCACTGTTCTTATGATAGGAGTCGTTTTCTTGGCTGTAGTCTTGAGAGCCAATGTGTTCTTGAGACCATGTGGACTGAATACATGGCTGAACCCAGTTAAAACCTCTATATAAACATTTAAGATTCTGGCAGCAGGTGCAGACTCATCTGCAGCATCCAAGACAAACCTTGTATGTAAGCTCTTTGCTTGTTAAATTGCCACCTATACCATCCTGGAGCAGCCTGTGTCTCTCTTAGGTCTCTCCTGTCTTCTATGTGTTTTGCAAACATTTTCTCGTGGCTGTGGTTTGTCTTTTATTTTCTTAATAATCTTTATTATTATCTTTTTTACTTAAAATTTTTTTTTTAATTCTAGTCCACATTCAATTTTTTTTTTTTTTTTTTTTTTTGTATTTTTCTGAAGTGAGAATCTGGGAGGCAGAAAGACAGACTCCCACATGCACCGGACCTGACCAGGATCCACCCAGCACGCCCACCAGGGGGCGATGCTCTGCTCATCTGGGCCGTTGATCCATTGCAACCAGAGCCATTCTGGTGCCGGAGGCAGAGGCCATGGAGCCGTCCTCAGCACCTGGGTCAACTTTGCTCCAGTGGAACGTTGACTGCGGGAGGGGAAGAGAGAGATAGAGAGAAAGGAAAAGGGGAAGGGTGGAGAGGCAGATGGGTGCTTTTCCTGTGTGCCTGGCTGGGAATCGAACCTGGGACTTCCACATGCCGGGCCGACGCTCAACCGCTGAGTCAACCAGCCAGGGCTTCAATATTATTTTGTATCAGTTTCAGGTGTATAGCATAGCAGATAGATAATCATATATTTTACAAAACGGTCCCCTGATATTTCCAGTACCCACCTGACATCATGCATAGTATTACAATATTATTGACTACATTCCTTATGCTGTACTTGCCATCCCCATGACTATTCTGTAACTACCAACCTGTACTTCTCAATTTCTTCACCTTTCACCCAGTCCCCCAAAGCTCCTCCCCTCTGCCTTAATAGTTTTTCAAAGGCAGAAATTTTTTCCTTTGATAAAGTCCAGTTTATCAGTTTGTTTTTTTTTATGATTTGTATTTTTGGGTCCTATTAAAGAAGTGATTGCCTGCAATAAGGTCATAAAGATTTTTTTTCCCTAATTCTCCTCTAGAAGTTTCACAGTTTTTAAGAGACATTGATAAGAGTGTGGTGGTTACGGGGTGAGGGGGGAAAGGGAGAGGGAAAGGGGTGGAGGAGGGGCACAAAGAAAACTGGATAGAAGGTGACAGAGGACAATCTGACTCTGGGTGATGGGTATGCAACATAATTGAACAACAAGATAACCTGGACTTGTTATCTTTGAATATATGTATCCTGATTTATTGATGTCGCCCCATTAAAAAAATAAAATTATTAAAAAAAAAAGAAGTTTCACAGTTTTAAATTTTATATTTAGAGCTACACTGCACTCTGAGTGAAGTTTTGTGTATAGAGTGAACTATAAAGTCAAGGTTCCCCTTTTTGTGTGTATAAAGTGACTAATTGTTCCAACAACATTTGTTGAAAAGACCAATGTATGTGTATGTTTTTTCATTGAATTACCCCTGCACCATTTTAAAAAATTAACTGTGTGGATTTATTTCTGTGTTCTCTATTCTGTTCATAGCAGTTTTAAAATGTATCTATTTTCTTGAGCAAATATTTATATGTATGAAACATCATTCACAGCTCTTTACAAATAACTCTTTTACTATTTTTTTACAGTCTTAATGGCAGGTGCTTTTAATATTGTTCTTGTATTGACAAGGAGACACAGAGAGGTTTAGATTTCCCACGGCCACATAGCCAGTAATTGATGAAACCTAATTTACATTTTCTTCTCGCATTGTGAATTACTCTATAGTATAATTGTTGGTTTGGTTTCCTGACTTTCTTGCTAGTTGATAAACTCTTTGAAGATAGAGATTTCCTTTTAGCTTTGTAAACTGAGTACTAAGCAAATGCCTGTAGCAGTTAATATGTTTCATGAAGATGTAGAAATGAATGAATGAATGAACAAATGCATAATGTGTGCACCACATAGGTGCTTTGAAGATTATATGCTTTCGTACCATTGCCACTGGCATCATCCCCTAAATTGAGGACTACAAATGACCCAGTCAGAGATATAGGTCTGTAGTTTTCTTTTTTTGTGTTGCCCTTGCTAGGTTTTGGTATAGGGTTATGTTGCCTTCATAAAATATGTTAGGGAGTATTCCTTGTTCTTCAGTGAAACCCACTTATCCTTATATGATATTAATGGAGCCATTTAAGCTTTCTTTTGGCTAGTGGCATAGTATGTATTTTCTATTCTTTTTATATTGAACCAATTTGCATCATTATATTTAGAACTTATTTCTTGTAAGCATATATTTGGGAGTTGCTTTTATGTCTAATCTGACAATCTTTGTCTTTTAATTGGAGTATTTAGACCAATTACATTTAAGGTGATTATTATTATGGTTAGGTTGAAATCTATCATAATATTTGATTTCTGTTTTTTCTCATCCTTTCTTTGTTCTTTTCCCCTTTTTATCTACCTTCTTTTGGATTAACTGAATATTTGTATAATCCCTTTTTATCTCTTTTGTTGTTTTGTTAGCCACAATACATTGTTTTCTTATTTTACCGGTTGCTGTAGTGTTTATAGTGTACACATTTAACTTAAAACAGTCTACTTTCAAGTGGCATAATGCCAATTTACATATAGTATGAGAGCTTTACAATAGTCTACCCCTATCTTTCCACTCCTGCCCTTTGTGGTATTGTCATATATGTTCATTACATATATGTTATAACTACTCTATGTATTATAAATATCATAGTGGTTTTTTTGTTTAAACAGTAAATTCTTTTTAAAAGATATTTAAATAATAAGAACAAAGCCTTATATATTTACTCTTCCAGTGCTTTGTTTCTTTTGTATAGACGGAAATTTCTACCTGGCATCATTTTATTTTCTGCCTGAAGGGGCTTTCTTGAACATGCCTTGTAGTGTGGGTCTGCTGGTGCTGAATTCTTTCTGCTTTTATAAGTCTGAAAATGTCTTTATTTCCTCTTTATTTTTGAAAGCTATTTTTAGTCTGTTTAGCATTTATTAAACCCATGTTCAAGTCCTTTACATATATTAACTCATTTGCATCCAAACCAATTCTTTTTGAGGCAAATAATATTATTATCCCTATCTTATGGGAAAGGAAGCTGAGTCGTCAACAGAGTAAACCACTGGCCCAGAGTCACACAGCTGGTAAATTGTGAGGTGTTTTGAAGCCAGTCTGGCCACATTATAAAAAGCTGGTGACACCTAATACTTTATAGTCTAAACTTTAACTTGCTTGATTTTACTTAATAATATATTTTTGGATATCTTTTCATATTAGCACTTAGAGATGATCTCATTGTGTTTTTCAGCTATGTTGTTTAAATGTTCCAGAATTTACTTCTCTAGTCTTCTCTTGATGGACATTCATGTTGTTTATAGTGGTCTTCCATTACAAAGAATTTTGGAATGGAATAATCTTTGAATATATGCAGGTAGGTTATCTTTGGGAATTTGTATACGTGTATCTGAAGAATAAATTTTTAGCAGTAGACTATATTTACCCAAGAGTATGTGACTGTACACTTTTGACAGGTGCCCACCTTTACCCTCACCTATAGAAATGAAATCAATTTATAAATTAGATTTTCAACAACATGAAGAATAATTTTTTTAAAGTGTTTAATTCTTGTAATATCTTTATATTTTTATTGGTTGACTTTAGAGAGAGATTAAGGGGGAGAGTGAGAGAAACAGAAACATTATTCTGTTCTTATATGTTCCCTGACCCAGGACTGAATCCACAACTCCTGTGTATTGGGACGATGCCCAAACCAACTGAGCCATCTGGCCGGAATGAGGGGAGAGTGGTTTTTAAAGGATATTTTAAAGGATGCTTTGGACATAATTCACATGTTATATCAAAATGACAAGTCACTGTTTTCCTTCTTTTCCCCAACTACTACTTTGTCGTATTTCAGAATAAAATAAAATAAAAAATCCAGCATTCTATTCCAATAGAAAAATGTGAAACAAATCACTAGATTTTTTTTTTAAGACATTACCCGAATTATCTTGGGGATAGCATTGATATCAGTGGGGAACCTGATTCAGACTGTCAGTTTCTCCAGAAATGTTCAATGTAATGGGGGAAGTCGGAACATTTCCAATTTCCTTCCAGAGTTCAGAGGTATTAAGAGTTCTAGGAAAATGACAGCTCTCCATTTCTATAGCATCTGAGAGCCAACCCCAAAGATTCCGAGTTTACGGCTCTGGCCACAGGGTTAGATGTCTGGAATGGCAACGTGTTAGGTCTTGGCTCAGACCTCTGTCTCCAGGGTCCCAGCTTTGTTCACTTCATATGTTTTCCCCTTGGACAACTCAGAGTTAATAGATTAAAATATTTCTCCTCTTTTTTTTTCTCTAAGGTGTCATTAGTCATATTAAGTTTTATTTTTAAAAAAGCTTCTTTTCCCATGTTCACATAAATAATAAATCCACCAAACTTTGTTAAGTTCCCAGATAGAAATAATAAACATGGCTGATAACAATAACCATAGAATTGAACATATTTGCTCAGAGGGGCACTTGGTAGGGAGATTTGGTCATTATAGTCAGCGAATGGTCCTTTGCCTATAGAATGTCTTTTTTAAGAGCTCAACAGAAACGGTGCTGGGGAAAATAAAAAAGGCATAATCTGTGGAATGCTGAATGCAGATGATACCATAGGACCTAATTAAGCAGACTAAAATGGAGGAGGCTATTCCAAAGTCGTCAATAAAATGAGCCTCGTTATGGCAGTTTGGGGAAAGGGGGCCTGTTTGTTTTGAAGGGGCAAATTCCGGATAGTACCGTATTAGAAGAAGGTAGATTAAAGAGCAAAGAGGTTATAGTGAAGAGCTGGTGAATGAAGTGTAAGCACATTTAGGGTGAAATTTCATTTTTTTTTCCCCCATAACTACAATATCTGGTCCTGCAGACACATGTGAAGTTGGCTTTTCACAATGAAGATGCTGTGTTTAGATAGCACATCACCCATCTATAGCCTTGATGTGTCTTATAATATTGAAGGCTTTATATTCAGCAGCCTCAGACTTTGAAAGTAGATATATATGATCTTGTCACTGGATTGAAGAATGGAGGTGCTTATTTACCACGTGGATGAACAATTTGTTCTATTGCTTCCAGTCAGTTTGTCCATCTGTCCATCATCCATCCATTCATGCACCCATTTATTTATCCACCTGTCTGTGTTTTTATTCAAGCATTTCTTGAATGTCTGCTAAGTCCCGGGTGCTGTTCTAGGTGTAAGAGATACAGCAGGGAATAAAATAAACAAGGTCCTGTTTGTGCTGCTTACATTTTAGTAGAAGTTGGTATACAGAGAGAAGAATAAGCAGATAAATAAGTATATATCAGGTAGGAATAAATGGGAAGAAGAAAGATAAAGTCTGCTAAAGGGATAAAGCCTGATGGAGGAGTGTGTCTCTGTGTGTGTGTGCGTGTGTGTGTGTTATTTCAGCAGAAATCAGAATGAAATTAGAAGAGAAGCTTAAGGTTACCTAAGGGAAGATCATTGGCGTAGTGTAAAGGCCCTGAGGCAGGAATGTATTCACGATGTTCAGGAATAACAAGGAGGCAAATATGACTGCAGCAGAGTTTTCAAGAACAAAAGCTGTAGGTGTCAAGAGCCAAGAGACATCTTGGGCCAAGACCTTGTACTCAGGGCCTTACAGGCAATGGATCTTATTCCTAGAGGGACGGTAAGCCAATTGAGATTTCTGGGATATTAGTGGCTTGATCTGATTTATGGTTTAAAATACTCATTCTGACACTCTTTGACATGTTGGTGATATTCTCTGCACCCTGGTTGCCAAGGTAGTTACATGACTATATGTTTGTAAGAACTCAGAAATGTATACCTGAAAAGGATACATTTTACCGTATGCAAATTATAGCTCAATAAGCCTGATTTTAAAAGTGCTCCCTTTAAGTGCTGTGTGGTTTTCCAGGGGCCAGAGTGGAAGTAGAAGGACTAATCAGGTGTCCACTGTACAAACCAAGTGAAATACAATGATGGTTTGAATGAGGCTGGTAGCAGAGATCGTGGTGAAATAGCTGGGTTCTGGGTACATTTTCAAACTAGAACCATTATGATTTGTGATAAGTGGGATATGAATTCTCCTCTCAATTCCCACTCTTCCAAATCTCAGCAAATGCCACCACTATAAACAAGTTCCTGCAGCCAGAACCTGGCAGCCATCTTTGGCATCTCTCTTTCTTGTTCTGGTTGTCTAATACAGCGACTTTCCACTTTATTTTTCTCATGGCACACATAAACTAATTTCTAAGGGAGAAGAGGTCAGTGTCCCAACTAAATACAACCATTTTCATCTCATGGCACAAATAAATTAGTTGCGAAGGGAGAAGAGGTCAGTGCCCCTTTTTTTCCTTCCTTATTAATTAGTTTATGTATGCCATGAGTGAAAGAAAAGGCTGAAAATTGCTACCGAATCCATTCCTAAATTCTTTGGCACGTTCAAAACCTGGCTTGAATTCTTCCATATCTATCCCTCCCGACCACCGAGTTCCAAACCCCACCCTTCCTTGCCAAAACAACGGTATTAGCCTATTTCCTCTACTCTGAATTTATATGTCTTTCCCTTTGAAACCCATTCCCCATACAGAAGTCAAAGTAATCATTCTGAAACTTTTATTTAACGAATGTTTACTGAGTATTATCTACTGTTTGCCTGGCTGATCTAGAGCCTGGAGATCTATCGGGGAACAAAACTGATAGAAGCCTTTATATGAGCCTCATTAACTGGGTTTGTGAATTAAAATACCTCGTTAAACTCCTATTTCAATTGTTGACAAATGAACAAGTGGCTTAAAAACATTCCTGCCTGGGCCTGACCTGTGGTGGCGCAGTGGGATAAAGTGTCGACTTGGAACACTGAGGTCGCCGGTTCGAAACCTTGGGCTTGCCTGGTCAAGGTACATATGGGAGTTGATGTTTCCTGCTCCTCCCCCTTCTCTCTCTCTCTGTCTCTCGCTCTCACTCCTCTCTCTCTAAAAAATCAATAAATAAAATATTAAAAAACCAAACCAAAACAAAACATTCCTGCCTGGAAACCACGGACTGAGGATACCCTGTGTAAGTGTGAGAGTCTTTCCACAAAAATTTATGCAAAATTGAGGGATGGGGCTGAAAATTAAGGTTCATGATTTATTAAGTAGAGTCCATAATGCTCTTCTTATCTTTGGAACCGTTTCACACACACACCAGGCATTAAAACAAGCAGTGAAATGAATCAAACTTAGAATGAGACCTTGGGGGGATTGTTCTATCATGAAGTATAAACCCAAGGGTTTTAAAAAGATGAAAGCTGATTCATTCTCATTTGGCTCTTACCCAAATATGTTTCTCTTTTATCTACTCTTTTTATAACTTGTGTGTTTTTGTAAATTACATAATCTGTTAGTATCATAAAACATAGATATAATTTACACATACAGATAGCTTTGTATTGGGGATACATGCCCAGATTTTTCTTATTGACAGCATATACGATCGAAAATGTCTGTAGACTGTTAATTTCAATCACTGGTGCTGTATCATTGTAATGTCACTTTCCCAAGTGCTTATTGAAAGGAAACCATCTAGTTTCTCATCTGTTTGCATTTTCACCTTGGTAAGCCATCCAACTGCCTCTCCCAGAGAGCTGGGCTGGTCCCGTTCGCACCGTGAGGTTGGGAATCCAGGAGAACCAGCCAAGCTACCTGTCAGCACCTACGGGTTCCACATTGTTCCAAATGCCAACGGAGTTGAAACTCCCTCAGTGCAATGCAGCAGCTTTCATCGCAGGCACACGCTATAATTAGTGGATTTCTTAATTACAGAGTGCAGGGAGTATTCCGTGCCGGGGCGAGGCGGTGGTGGAAACGCAGCTGCGGTTGAAGACTGTAGGTGAGAGGATTCGACTTACTTGAACTGCAAGTTCCCTCCAAATACATCGCAGATGCTTTTTGACAAAGAGGGGGCTCACTGGCATGTACCCTGTTATTCTTATTTAGAAACTAAACAAAGGGCTTCATATATGCCTGCACATGGCGGCTTATTCTGATGTTAAAATCAGGTGTGGCCTGACGAGGTGGTGGTGCAGTGGATAGAGCGTCGGACTGGGATGCAGAGGACCCAGGTTCAAGACCCCGAGGTCGCCAGCTTGAGCGCGGGCTCATCTGGTTTGAGCAAAGCTCACCAGCTTGGACCCAAGGTTGCTGGCTCAAGCAAGGGGTTACTCGGTCTGCTGAAGGCCTGTAGTCAAGGCACATATGAGAAAGCAATCAATGAACAACTAAGGTGTCACAACAAAAAATTAATGATTGGTGCTTCTCATCTCTCTCCTTTCCTATCTGTCCCTCTTTCTGATTCTTTCTCTCTCTCTCTCTCTGTCTCTGTAAAAAAAAAAAAAAAATCAGGTGTGATGGCAAAGCAAGGTGTTTGTTTTCCTGGTGGGAACAGTGAGTCATTCTCCTCCCCCATACCTGCAGATATGATACCATTTATCAAGTGTTTTCTAGGAGCCAAGCTAATGCTGAACACTCCATGCACCAATACCCCCTGTCTGCCTTTGCTAGGGGAGAAAGCTGGCAGAGAGACTTTGTTAGTTGTTAGTGATGTCTTCAGGGCAAAGCCAGGTCGTGGCTCCAGAGCCCATGTGCTTAGCAGCGACTCTCAGTTCTGACTGTATAATTTTGTACCAGACTCTTATTTGTGCTGGTTATCTCTAGACAAGCTAATTTTCAGGACAAGGATAATAAACAGAGCTAGTTTTCAGGACAAGAGCAGTTCATTTTTTAGAGATTGTGGCAAGGGGGAGAGGGAGAAAAGGTAATGGGCTGGCACTGGGGTTGTAGGGACCCTGGGAGTGGGAGTGCCATAAATTCTATCAGATTTGCAACAGGTGCGGAGTGAAATAACTCCTCGTCCTCATCTCCCTATTATCTCCAATAAAATGCACATTTCTTGTTCAACCACTGTGAGTCAGCTCCCTTGGCAAATGTGTTTAAATCTTGTGCCATGCTTCTCATTGAGCTTGGGACAGAAATGCCAAGTACCCAGGTGCTGTCCTGCTACACCTCTCGCATTGTTTTAGGACACGGGCCTTTAAAGTTCTGGGGCTCATTTGCTGCCTTGGGGTACCAGGGAACTCCAGCCAAGACTGCCTGGGTTTTAGAGGACCCCAAAGGAATCCTTGAGATGATTTGTTTCTTTTAGAATCAAGGTCCAGTGCCAAAGGTGAAACTTGTTTCAGTAACTTGGTCAAGGGTTGCAAAGAGAAACACCCCATCTCTCCCCGCATACATTTCCCTTGACCATTGTGGAATCGATGCCTTTGGGAGGAGGGGCGAAGTCTTGGCAGTGAGAGGAAACTCACCAGTGGTATCACTCTCATAGCTGAGCAGTCCATGACCTTGAGGCACATAAATCCAAAAAACAGTCTTTCTGAGAATCCAGTGCACTGATAAGTAGACATGACATTGTGAGCCAACATTTGTCACCCATGGGATCTCCTTCCCGGAGTGGGAGACTGAGCTGTGCGTCTTCCCGGCTGCAGGAATAGGTACCATATGTCTCCCCTCTCTTCAGCTTCCTCACTCAGCCTTGCAATCTTAGCCACCAATATCCTCCAAGCTAATTTTCAGAGCATGGTTGAAAGCATTGGTATGTAATGGATGAGCATCTTGATACTGGCCAGTGTGTTTCTAAATAGGAAGTACGGTGTCCATCCATTTGGAGCATCAAGAGTTTCATCTCTCAAGATCAGCCCTTTTCACTGCAGTATATAGCCCCGCTGACGGCTTGAGAGTTCTGAATTAGGGCATGTGCTCTGCAGATAGCGGAAAAAGAAACAGAAAAGAAACACAATTATATTCCATCCTATGGCTTCTGTCAAGCTTGAAGACATTTAGCTCTTCAGTCCAAAGATTGGATTTTGATATAGTAACATTTTCAGGTTAAACCAACACTGTCTCCCCCCACCCTTTTTGGTAAAAGTCTCTCATTTTATGTCAAGAATTCTAAAAAAGTCTGTTTTATTCTGTTTGCAAGATTTTATTCTGTTTGCAAGCTAACAACTTAGCCTGCCACAGGTCCTTGGATGCTGGCAGAAGACATGAGACTCCCGGGTCAGAGGTAAAGGACTTTATTACTCACAGCACAGCAGACAGCATGAGCCTCATGGTCACATCAGACCCCTTCCCCTGAGTTCCGTGGGAGTGATGGGAAGAAGGCCAGGTGGATGCTGGACATTCAAGGGGTTTGCATGACAGCTGGGGTACTAACCCCAAGCTTGGGAAACCCTAATCTTTTAAAGGGGACCGCTAGCAAACCTGCTTACATTTTACCTACAGGAAGAAATGTTTATTATACTGGTAAGGAAACAAATCAGCCCACTACCCCAGGGAGCTACAATCTCTATCTTCTAAGACCTTTTGCTACATAAACATCTTTGAAGATATAGTCTGGAGCAAAAGTTGTCAAAAGTTGTTCAGAAACTTGAGAAACTTAACAGTTGCAGGGAAGAATTTGGTGAGACTGGCTTACTAATATTACAATACTCATCTGCATTTTGAATGTGAAATAGTGACCGTTATTGTTGAATAAAAACAAATGTAAAAACATCTTTAGTCGGTTCAAATGTGAAAACAACAAAGAATCATATGAAATTTTGCCTGAAAAGTATGATCTATAACAATATCCTGTCATTATATTTACCAGCCTTTCAATTAAAATACGATTTATTTCAAGTAAATGTCCTGTTTATTTTTAATTACAGTATGCTCGATCAGGCACTACATTTGTATTGGAGACAAGAACATGCAAAGATTATTTGTCTTATACATTGTTAAAAAAGGCAAAACCCCCAACTCACAATTTCCGCTAATTTTAGAGGAAGTGGGAGATAAGTAAATAATGGATATTTTAATCTTTCTGGAAAGCAAAGGTTTATCTAAAATATGGCTATCAGAATTGCTCTGTCATTCTTGTGAACGGCTGCTTCATTTTTACAAAAGAAAAAAGAAACATTTCATGGAAAAATTAATAAAAGGCCCCACTTCACTATCTTCCCACTTAAGATTTATCTCCATGTCTTTTTCTGCATTGGATATTCTAATTATATGATTCTTTCAGGCTGATCAACGTAGCGTGCAAGAAGGACCAGTTCTCTTAAAGATCTCTTGAACTTCATTCATTTAGCTGTGATTCTCTCCTTTTCTTTAAAAAATGTTCTTTGTATGGCTATAAATTATTTTTGCAACTGTTCTCACTTGAGGGTCTATCACATGGACTGACAATCTCCTCTCCAAAAATTTAAATTTCCCCAGTATGCGTAACTTAAACCTCAAGCTTATTTGACTAGCATTTTGTATCTTTTGGGAGGATGAGTGGATTGCTTCCTATGATCCTTTGAAGCACTGACCAAAGAGGTTTTAATTTTTCTGTCCTTAAAATCATCCACAAATAGTTTTTGGTAGCGTCTTTTCCCTCCCTGATATTTTATTTCTGTCTGTGGGGATTTTAGGGAAAAGAGAGATAAAAAGTCTTTGGAAAAGTACATTGTGGTTTTCTTTTCAATATATATATTTGGTGCCAATACAATAGTTAAATGGCACCTGACAACAAATAGTATTTGTTCAGGCTAAATCTACTCTGAATGCAACAGCATGGATGAACCTGGCTGGTCATTATGCTGAGTGAAATAAGCCAGTCAGAGAAAGACAGGACCGCATGATTTCACTTGTATGTGGAATCTAATCAAGAAAATGAACCAACAAGCAAAATAGAGACAGACTTATGCATAGAGAGTAGGCTGACAGCTATCAGGGGGTGGGGGGCTTCGTGTGGGGGATAGAGGTTTAGAGCAAAAGATGAAAAAAAAAACCCTCATGGGCGTGGCTAACAATGTGGTGATTGCTGGGGTCTAGGGGGAGGGGGGAGGATGGTATGGGGGATAAATGGAGATTGATGAAGACGACTTGGGGGGTAGTGAACACACAATACGGTGTATAGAAATATGTTGTGAAATTGGGCACCTGAAAACTATATATTATGTTAACCAGCTTCACCCCAATAAATTCAATTTAAAAATAATATGTAACTACAGGAACCCAGGAAGGGCACACCACTACCAAGATGTCAGGCAAGATCCCTAACACTGGACTCTTGGTCTCTCCAAAGTTGACTCTTCAAGGAGCCGCGAACTTGGAGGGTCCCCTCCCCGTGCCCCAGTTTTGCTTTCTGTCTTCTTTTTATTCACTGAGCAATGTAATTGAGAATTCTGAGTTATGATGAGCCAAAGCACCAACCCTATCAACTCAAGACTGAATGATTATTAAAATGATTATCACCATCATTAGGCTCCTATTGTAGAGAAAGTAATTGTCACATATTTCTACCATTTTTTCCACAGTTCTAATTACTTGAGATGGTTTCTTTCCTTTCTCAAAGAAAAGATTGAAGATTGCAGGTTCACTTGCTTCAGGACTTTTAAAGAGCAATTGCTTCAATTTTTTTTGTAAAAGTGTCACTTTCTGCTCTTTCATCTTACAGTTCCTGGGCAGAGGACTCTAAAATGGCACTGACAAAGGTAATAGATAAGCTGTTTCCCCAAGGCAGTAGTCAAAGCATCTTGCCTATACTAAGATGATATGTTCATGTCTGCTCGTTCTGTCTGCTGGTCTGGGTGGGCAATATTCCCAGAAGAAGTAGACCCTCCCCACCATGACTTGGAGCCTCTGTAGTTCATGGTGGCTGATAGGACCACTGCCTCAGCTTCATCTTGGTGCATAAGCTGGATGTGAAAACAACAACATCAAAAAAGACAGTCCTGTTTCTGTGAGTCATTTTCCTGATTGATCTAATTTACCTTGAAGGTTAATGTATTCTAAACTAATTCTGAGATTAATAACCACTTAAAGATATATGAAAGACATTTAGCTCTCTGTGAACACTGTGTCATAACCTCGTTTATTGCCTCTTCAATGACTTCGGAAGCTATTTAATGAGATTTAAGGGGAAATTTGATTGTCGGATGTGGAGAGTGACAGGCACAATACATAAAGGGCTTTGGAACTTATTCTTGTTAATAATAAAAACAAACCTGTAATTTGATTTTCAGTAATGTGATCTTAAGCAAATATTTATTTTCAAGGTGGAAATCATTTTTATCTATTGAATGAGATAATTGAATATGCTGTTTTGCTAAAATGGAAAGATTACTTTTAGGATAAAAAGTGACACATGGGTTTTTATTTCATCTCATTTAATTTATATAATCAATTGCCGAGAGATCTCTGCACATGGGCATGTTAAGTTGAGGTTCACAAAGTGTATTCTCTCCCTGTTTTTAATCAATTGAAACATATTTACTAATATGATGTGGTTAAATTCATTTGGGCATACTTAAACATGAGGTATCTGACCTAATGAATGGCAAGATCATCCTCCAAAAACCTCTTTCCCTTCTCCTTCCAGTATTTTTCCTGTCAGCTTTTATTTACCTTATTTTTTTTTATTGTTGTTCTCCTTTTTCATTTATCTAACTGCTTCCAATTCCCAAGTTCAAATTGAACACTGATCTGCAGTGAATGAGATTGCATTACTGAGTGAAAAAGTGTAGGGGAAATACTGGTAGGATTTATAGCTTTGAAGTAGCATGGGATGAAAAAATAACATTTCCCTCACCTCCACATTGAGCTGTAATCTGTATGTATTTGAAAAGAATAGAGTTGATTTTAAAATTTAGGATAAATTGTCATCACCACTACCACCCCACCATCATCACCATCACCACCACCACCACCACCACCACCGTCACCATCACCATCATCATCACCACTACCATCACCACCATCACTATCACTGTCACCACCACCACCACCATCACCACCTTCCCACATCACCACCATCACCACCACCACCACCACCACCACCACCATCACCATCACCACCACCATCACATCACCACCATCACCATCACCACCATCACCATCACCACCATCACCATCACCATCACCGTCACATCACCACCACCACCACCACCACCATCACCATCACCACCATCACCATCGCTGTCACCACCACCACCACTGTCACCATTACCACCGTCACTACTACCACCACCACCACCACCACCACCAGTAGCACCATCATTACCATCATGATCATCCTCCCCAGTTCACTATACATGAGAAATTTACTAAGCACTTCCTCTGTATTGTCTCTTTGTAACATATATCACTATCACAAGGAAAGTGACTTTATAATCTCTCATTTTACAGAGAGGGAAGCACTATTTCCCATTTCCTTACAGTTTTGCCTAAAATGCCAAGTGAAAAGAAGTACTCCATACTGGCATCTTCTTTCCACAAGCCAAGCAAGAGGGTTCTTCTAGGGAACCATTAACAGTATGGGTGTACCTATTTAAAGAGTCCATCGTCTTATTTCCTAGTTGTTTACAGATCAAGCAGTCAACTTTTGGTTTTGTGCCTCCACTTACCTGAAGAGGGTAATAAAGGAATTAGATAAAACATGGGCTGAGGTTGGTCTCTTACTCTGTGTGTGACACAGCAAAGATGTGGAATTTTCTCATAGTCCCTTATGTAGTTAGGAAGTCAAAGAACACTTTTTTACTTGTATATACATATGAGGATCAGACAGAGAGGCTGTGGGAAGTGGTAGGTAGACATGGGTTAACCCCACCAACCCCCATAAAACAACCCAGATCTGTGACTAAGAAAGGCAGCATTGGATGTTGCCACATAGAAGACATTGATGATCAGAAAGGACATTAGAGAGAAAGTAACAACCACTGAGGGGGGATGGAGACTCTGCTGGGCTCAGTAAGTACACATTTCTCTTCTTCCTAATCCCTGTTCTGGTCCCAACACCAGAAATGTACCAGCCAAGGAGAGGAGGTCTGGAGCAGTATGAAGAATGGTCCACATCTCTATTCTTAGGTTCAACATGTATGCAGAGAAGTTGACTATGAGATTGAATTTTAAATTATACTAATTTAAATTTTAGTAGCCAAAGTGACCAAGAGATTTTGAATCTATGAAAACTGTAAAGAGACTTAGAAGGATGCTTTCAACCATTCAGAGGAAAGGAGTGATTGTGGGAAAAAATAGTTTCCTGTTTATTACCCCTTTAAAGAGTTGACTCCACCATAAATTGTAAAATGCGCTATATATGTAAAGACCATTTATCTCTCAACCATGGTGGTATCATTTATTGGCTGTCCATATGTGCCCAGAAATCTGTCAAATGTCTCTTTGATACAATAGACAAAATAACATATATGCAAAGGATATTTGAATCATGAACCACAGTAGTAAAATGAACAATCTTGACCTCGCCACCCCACTTAAGAGGTATAGAACCAACTAGATCATGAGACTCCTTGGATGTTCTTCTTCTTCTTCTTCTTTATTTTTAATTTAGTGAGAGGAGGGGAGGCAGAGAAACAGACTCCTGCATGCACCCTGACTAGGATCCACCCAGCAAGCCCACTAGGGGGCAATGTTCTGCCCATCTGGATTATTGCTCCATTACTCAAAAACCGAGCTCTTCTTAGCATCTGAGAGGGAGGCCATGGCACCATTTTCAGTGTCCAGGACCAACTCACTCCAATAAAGCCATGGCTGCAGGAGGGGGAAAAAGAGGGGGGGGGGATGGGTAGAGAAGAGATGGGCACTTCTCCTGTGTGCCCTGACTGGGAATTGAACCTAGGACATCCCTACACTGGGCCAATGCTCTACCACTGAGCCAACCAGCTGAAGCTGGATGTTCCTCTTTTTCTCTTTGCTTTTGCCTAATTTATTTACCATCCTGATTTCTTTGCTTACTATCCCCTTGCTTTACAAAGAAGTTGTACTATTTTAGGTTGCTGAGGACAAGGTACTCCAGTTGAGAGATCTGGCCGTGGAATGCAAGGCTCTCTTACTAGAATATAAGCTTCATTTCACCTGGAACACAAGATGTTATCTGCTTTGCTCACTGTCCTCACTGTCTAGCTTGTTACTTGGTACAGGATTGATACACAAAATAATATACGATGAATATGCGAATGTGGGATGCTGATGGTAAAGATGACCATGGCTGTGATGACCTTTATGGAGCACAGTCTGTGGCCTGTTTCTGTTTCTAAACCTCATATATATCCTATAAGGTAGTTTATATTAACACAGTGTTACATGTAAAAACACCAAATCAAAGACAACTGTGGTCATTTACTAAGGCTGCGCACAGCCAGTACATGGCTGGACCAGAATTGAAGCCCACCCCGTCAGGTGACAAGGCTTGCTCTCTCTGCATTATATCAACATAATTTCCTCTCTCACACCTCAGTGTCTCACTGGGGCAGGCTCCTTATATCATAAAGATCCAGAGACTTCCAAGTAGCCCATCAATTGACACGAGTATGTCACGTGATTGCTGGCACTGCCTTCCAGGTGAATTCAAAGCTCTCTATTGCTATCTTTGCAATGACATAAACTATATCTTTAATTGATAACTTCTAAAAAACAATGATTGAAAGAAAAAGCTGCTTCAGGAGCTTGAAACTGCTCATTTATCTGCAGCCTTTGTTGAATAAACATCTAATGTACAATGGGAGTTAGGCTAAGAAAATGATGCATTGCCATAAGTTATTGATCCTCTCATGTGTCAGAAATGGTGGGAGTGAGCACAGCTATGAGTGATTTATGGAGCGGTATCAATAAAGACTAAATGTCTCCATGGTTGGACCCGTTTTACGTTTCCTTTTGCCACATAGAGCCCAGATAAATCTCACAATCAAATCAGTGACCCGATATGGGTACCATGCCCCAGCCTACTGTTTAGAAAGGCAGGTTTAATCATCAACAAAAATAATTTATCATTGATAAGATCCTTTCAATTGTACTCTTGCCCCCTCCAAAAAAATGTTCTTTAAAAATGCTATGAGGTTTCATATCTCTTCTTTCACAATGAATTATGAGTTCAATTTCTTTTAAGCTAGAGCCTTTTTAATTGGAAATTATTGTTGCAGGACTTTTAACATCTCTAGGGTAGACTAATATCTTGCTTCACCTCCTTGAACTTTTGCTGGTTTTGTGTGTGTGTGTGTGTGTGTGTACACATTTCTATTTATATATTATATTTATATTGTGGGAATTTTATTTTGCTGCTTGTTTTTGTTACAATTATTGGTTGGTCAAATGCCCCGTTGGGGTAAACTACTTAAGGAAAAAGCAGCATTGTGTCATGGAAACTATATACATTTCTTTTAAGGAGGTGTTTTAGAACTGTTTTGGAGCTCCAGTGCTGACATTTCCTAGCCATGTGACATCAGGCAACACTTGACATCTCTAAGTCTCAGTTTGCTCAACCAGGAAACAAAATAATTGTTCTTTTTTTATTTTAAAGATTTTATTTATTGATTTTACTGAGGAAGGAGAGAGAGCAGGTGGAGCAAGAAGTATGAACTCATAGTTGATTTACTTTAGTTCATTGCTTGCTTGTTACTTGTCATGTGTGCCTTGGCCGGGCAATCCCAGAGTTTCGAACCTGTGACCTCAGCATCCCAGGTTGATGCGCTATCCACTGCACCACCTCGGGCCAGGCATGAAATAATTGCTCTTCACAGAGGGTTTCTATGACCAAAATCACTATGCATTGCGTGGCATAGTGTTTAGCCAATAGTGAGCCCTTGTCAAATGACAGCCGCTGCCGGTCTTGGTTTGGACTGTGAGTAAAAGCTACCTCCCGAGAATTAGTCAACCTTCTTGAAAACATGGGCTCTAGTTCACTAGGAAAGTCCACCTTTGCATAATGAATCAGTTACTGAAAAGGATAGTGTGGAAGAGACCATAAAATAATTGTATGGTACAAATTGTCTGGCCAAGAGTCTGCAAATAACTGGTGCCTACCCCTAAAACTGTGAGTGAACTTGGAAAGAGTTCTTCTGGTCCCATTTGAGCCTCAAGGTAACTATAGTCCCTCCAAAGGCTTGAGACCCACCTTGTCTCCTATCGGGAGATACTAAACTCAAACCATCTAGCTAAGCTGCTAGTGAGTTCCCGACTCTTAGGAGCTATAAGGAGTGATGTGGGCTTATTATTTAAGTAGCTAAGTTTGGGGGTAATTTGTTATGCAGCAATAGATATCTCACCATCCATTACAAACTATACCTCTGCTTTTGTCATTGCCATTCTAGCCTCCTTCACTGCTTTCTCTGTCTGTCTGTCTGTCTCTCTCTCGTTCTATAACACTTGGCACCTCCTAACATTTATTCATTAATGTTTATTGTCTATCTCTTCTAAAACGTAAGTATTACAAAGGTAGATGTTTTCATCTGTGTTGTTAACTGTTGTATCCCCAGTGCCTGGTAAATAGGGACTCAGTAAACGTCTGCTGAAAGAAGATATAAATGAACATTAAGTTAAGAGAGATGCAGTCATCTTGCTTGATGATGGTTTAAAGGGAACTTTCATGCTCAACTGTTTTATTATGGTTTGTTTTGACCTCAGCTCAGGTCTACTGTAGACTTGGGACATTTCAGAAGATGAGGTTCAGAGAGCTGAGAGATAAGATTCCTGCTGTTTGAGAAAAAAAAAATTTTAACGTCATTAAAAATCTGATTCTTTTTCTAGTTGGTTATAGACTTTTAAATTTGCCTGCTGGGAAAAGACGGGTGAAATAAATGGCCTTCTGCTTAAATGACTTTTCCCTGAATTTAATTTCATCTGGGCGTAGCTTCAGTATGAAGTTGCTATAGGATTCCCTTGATAAGAAGCAATGCAGAAAAATGGTAGTGATCAAAATGGGGGTGGAGAGGGCCCAGATAACTTTGGCCTTCTTTTATTTATTTATTTTTGTCATTATTGGTTTTAAGTTTTCATCTCTCTGCATTGCCAGAGAGATGCTGAATCTGTGTTTGTCCCTCCTGGACACAGAGTGTGTTCCCACTGTTCTGTCTGCCTGCTCAGGGGAACTTTGCAATTTCTATGATTAAATAGTCAGTGAAGACTTAAAGCACAAGACGTTTTGCCAGTAGGATAAAGCTGCAACTTTGGTGACAGATTTAAATGTCAATCCCTCTGATCAGAATCAGAAATGGGATTTTCCTCTTTGAGTTGGAGTCTGGAAAACCTTCAGTGATAGAGTACTAGTAACCACAGTCGTTTGAAACCAGAACTCGGTGTTCTGATAGAATTTCCTTTCAGGCTTAAGATGGATTTCCCCGGGGGAATTTGGGAAATAATCTATAGACTGCTGGTATACACATGACACGGTGCAAACGATATTATTTTAGCGTGTTTATCAGTGTGTCATAGTGTCATTTCTCGCTGGGTGTATTACATTGTAAATCCGACGTTCACAAGCGAAATCTCTGAGATCCTCTAGGCTGCCTCGAGTTGCAGCAACATTGCGTGGAAAATACATTCCTTTGTCTCCGTGGAAAGGATCTAAGCCTGCTGTGTTCGTTTCTTTACCACGGTCTGAGTGCTTAATCATATGTACATTGTTCAGCAAGAAAATGGGCTCTTCTTCTCTACCCCATTAGCAACCTTTTTTTAGTCTGAAGAAATATAAATATTGGAGCATACTCATGAAAATGGCAGCCAACGCTGATCTATTAGCACTCCAAAAGTGTGATTAAGGGCGCTGTTAATTAACTCTTTTCGCCAGAATAATTGCAAATGTGGTCTCATAGTTTAGAGCTATTTGAACTGCCAGGAAAAGGTTAGTAGACTGGCCTGAGAGAGTTGGAAGTCAGACATCATTAGTTTAATAAAATTCTATTAACATAACAAAAACAGAGTTGAGCCTTTCATTTTGCCGAGGATCCTAACAGAGAAAACTGCCATAGTTATAATAGCAGCTAGGAGATACCATTTTTTTAACCCACAACCTGCCTCCCTTCTCCAGTGCAGTTGCTGTCATTACCGTCACTTGGTCATGCAACAAGTATTCATGGAGCCTGTGCTGGTTTCTGGCATTGTTCTCGGTGCTAGGGATAGAGCAGTGAGGAAATATTCAAGGTTCCTGCCCACAGCGCCCTTATATCCTGGCCCGGGGGCAGATTATAAAGCAGTGGTGACCAATGCTATGAAGGAACCATTGTCAGGTCATGGAATAGAGGGTGTGGGATCTTTAGATCAACTTTAGATTGAGTGGTTGAACACCTACTTTCTGAGGAGGTGACGTGTAAAGTGAGACCCAAAGGATGAGCTGGATGAAGAGCTTAGCAGTGGGGAGGAATGTCTGGCTGGGGACAGGGTGGTGGCTCCAGGAAGAGAACAACAGTCAGGCCAGAGACTGGAGCCTGTTGGAAGATGAAGGGGGCTGGGTAGCGAGAGTTCAGATGGGGAGACTGCGGTGATGAATCTAAATTTTTGTTTTAGGGCAATGGGAAACCATTCAGGGGAGTAACATGACATATTATTTTTTAAATATTTTATTCATTTTAAAGAGGAGAGAGAGAGAGAGAGAGAGAGAGAGAGAGAGAGAGAAGGGGATGAGGAGCAGGAAGCATCAATGCCCATATGTGCCTTGACCAGACAAACCCAGGGTTTGGAACTGGCGACCTCAGTGTTCCAGGTTGATACTTTATCCACTGTGCCATCACAGGTCAGGCCTGACTTACATGTATTATTTAAGTTTGACTTTGGTGCTAGTATTTGGGGATGGGTGCAAAGGGTCAAGAGGCAGGGTGGGAGGATCATTTGCAAAGCTAATGCATTATCACAAGAGTAAGTGACGTAGCCCCGCAATATGGAAATGGCTGCTTGCAAGCTGAGCGTGACTGTGACTGCAGATGAACCTTATTCTAGGCAACATTTTAATTGCTTTATATGGAGGAACTCATTTTGTTCTCACCATGACCCTAGAACAGGGGTTGGGAACCTTTTTGGCTGAGAGAGCCATGAACGCCACATATTTTAAAATGTAATTTCGTGAGAGCCATAAAATGACCCATGTACGTTACACATTATCCAATAAAAGTTTGGTGTTGTCCTGGAGGACAGCTGTGATTGGATCCAGCCACCCGCAACCATGAACATGAGCAATAGGAAATGAATGGATTGTAATACATGAGAATGTTTTATATTTTTAACTTTATTATTTTTTTAATTAAAAACTTGTCTGTGAGCCAGATGCAACCATCAAAAGAACCACATCTGGCTCGCAAGCCATAGGTTCCTGACCCCTGCCCTAGGAGGTCGACTCTATTGCCCTTTCCCCGGTGTTTCAGAGGAGGAAACTGAGGCACAGGGAAGTCAAGTAACTGGCCCAATAGCACGCAGCCAGTAAATAACCACAAATAAATGTAAACTGTACATAATAACTGACGGTCCATGTTCTTAGCTCCCTGTGCTAGTTAACCTTCTGCTAGGGCAACAGGGAAACTTGGGGAGGGATCCCAAGTATGGAAATTGCTTGCTGTAGCTTGCATTAAGGGGGGAGAGCTCTTAGGACATGTACTCAGCATCTGATAACACTAGCTATAACTCTTATGAATCCTTTTCCTCCTCTTCCTCCTCGTTATCATACCTTTGCTGTTCTGCCTTCCAAAGCTTTTCTTTTCCAAAGCAAATCACATGGTCATCTTTTACATGAAAAGAGGTTCCCGGTACTTGTTACAAAGGAGGATCTGAATGTACCTGAGATAGCCCCGTGCCCAAGAGGAAAAAGGTCCTCAATAAAGCCTTCTTGAGTGAATGAAATTAGCCTTTAATGAATTTCTACCTCTGTTTACTCGTATTCTTTCTTAAGATTGTTTCATCCCTGACCTTGTTTATATAATCAGTGAGCTGGACCTTGTATTGAACTTAACAAGCGTGCACGCGTGTGCACGCGCACGTGCACACACACACACAGAGTAACTAACATATCTGTCCCTTAATCTTTCATTTGCTCAACTCAAGCATCCAAATACCAGCATGCATCCAAATATCAGCATTTGCTTTGGAAAGTGACAGGCTTGTGGGGCAGTAGATTTTTATGAAGTTACTAAGATAGTTTAATTCTCTCTCTCCCACTGACTGTCTACCAAGAAGAATTAATTTGTGTTGCTATGAAGTTCTGAAATCCTGCCTAAATATATTGCCTCTAGCAGATGGTGGCTGCTGTTTCCTTATAAAGAGAAATGGAATGCCACTGACATACAGATGTATTTAATGGGAAATAATAGGACTGAGATTGCCAACAGCTTGGGTATCTTTTTTGGTTGTAAAGGACAGAAAGCTGTCATAAATCAGCTTGAGCCCAAAAAAGGGATTTCTTGTAAGGAGTCTGAGGTAGCTCATACAACTTCAGGACAGGGAGGTGGCTATTCCTTGGGGGTACCTGGACTCAGAACCCCATATGTCATGTACATTATTATCTTGCTCCTTTGTCCTGCTTCTCTCTGTAAATCAGGTTCACTGACTCAGTCTTGTCCTTCCTTTGCTGATACCCAGGTCTTTCTTGCTGGTCTCTGGGGTCTTCCTGGGCTTTATGGCTTCTTGTCTATAACATGTACCTGCTTCTCTTTCTCCATTCTAGTTCTCAGTTTCCCAAGGAGGTCACTCGCTGGTGTGGTCTGGATCAGGAGCAACCCCCAACCCCAATCAATGACCCGGAGCATGGGTTATGATAACACTGCTGTTCCTATTACCATCATACAGATGGCTGGAAGAATAAATTGCTACAGAAAGAGGCAGAGGGGCAGTTGGCAGATGGCGGCTAGAAATGAAGTATGACACCAGGCAGATTAAACAGTTAGTGTTTACGAAAAATGTACCAGGACAATCTAATTTATATTGCCATGAGGGTCCAAAATCATACCAACATGATTGCTTCTGGCGGGTGAGGGCTTGTTTTCTTTAGAAAGAGAAATGAAACGCTACGGTGCATTAGCAGCATTGAATGGGAATGCCAGGGCTGAAGCTTTAGATGCTGGAATACTCAAACCCATTCTTTAGCTTGTTCCACGCAGTACAGAGCCATCTTGATCGTAACTTTCCTGGATATAACAACAACAACCACAACAAATGTAAACAGAGTGCTGATTATTCTATTTAATCTTTTAAGCAGTCCAGTGGAGAAAGTGTCATTGTGATTCCCCTTCTATAGATGAGGAAACTGAGACTCAGGTTAGGTTGCCCACAACAGGGAGCAGAGGAGTCAGGATTCAAAACTTGAACCTGTCTAAGAACTTTTCAGCTAGTGTATTGTGGAATAGCAATAGCTCTTGTGTTGGCTTGGATAGATCTGGCATGGCTGGAAGTCTTGGGCTGGTCAGCTTCAGGCACAGCCATCTCATGAGGATCCTAAATCCCCTCCACTCAACCCATGTGCTATCATCTCCCATGTGTACCAAGATGTGAGGATATTTGGAAAGAATTGCCATAATGTTTTTTAATGTAAAAAATGTCATTAAAGGCAGGTACGCAGCCCCACCTGGCTCATGGAGCCCAGGGCTTGTGGCCCAACTCGCGAGCCCAGCTCTGCCCATGGGGACTGGAGGAAAGCCTGGGAATAGGCTGAGACTCGTGGCTAAGCAAAGGTGCTCACCCCTGTCTGTGGTGCCGAGGTTTGTGGCCTGGGCGTGGTGCACAGCCCCACTGGTGGCTGTGGGGTGAAGGCCAAGGTTTATAGACCCGGGCACGTGAACATAGCCCCTCTGGTGGATGAGAGGTGGAAACTGCAGCCACAGCCACAGCAGTTGGCGCTGGCAACGCCCATATCCAAACGCCCCAATGCAGAGGCAGCAGCAGAGGGGGTGGTGGGCCTGCATTCAGGCCACACCTAGAGAACACAGAGGCTACACCCATTGGACTACAGTGACCACACCCTTCTTATACACAGACAAAATTGGAAGGCAGAGAAATGCAACCCAATTGAATCAAGAGAAATCCTTAGAAAACGACTTGAATGAGTCAGATATAACCAAATTACCAATTCAGAGTTTAAAATAATGATTGTTAGGATGCTTAAAGATCTTAGAACAACAATGGATGATCATAACAACAAACAACTAAATAGATAGCAAGTATAAAAAAGGACATTGAAATAATAAAGAAGAATCAGTCAGAAATGACAAATACAATATCAGAAATAAAGACCACAATGGAAGGAATTAAAAGTAGGATGGATGAAGCTGAGGATCAAATCAGTGAGTTAGAGGACAAGATAAATGAAGGCATGGAATCAGAGCAGCAAAAAGAAAAGAGACTCAAAAAATCTGAGGAAACTCTTAAGAGAGCTCTGTGACAACATGAAGAGAAATAACATCCGCATCATAGGTGTTCTTGAAGAAGAGAAAGAACAAGGGATAGAGACTGTGTTCAGTTAAATCATAGCTGACAACTTCCCTAAATTGATGCAGGAAAAAGTCACACAAGTTCAAGAAGCACAGAGAATTCCATTAAAGAGAAACCCAAAGAAATCTACACCAAGACACATCATAATTAAAATAACAAAAGCTAAGTGATAAAGAGAAAATATTAAAAGCTACTAGAGAAAAAAAGGCTATCATCTACAAAGGAGCCCCCATAAGGATGACATCCAACTTCTCAACAGAAACACTTGAAGCCAGAAGGGAATGACAAGAAATATTCAAAGTAATGCAGAACAAGAGCCTACAACTAAGACTACTTTATCCAGCAAGGCTATTGTTTAAAATTGAAGGAGAAATGAAAAGCTTCCCAGACAAAAAAAACTTCAAGGAATTCATTACAACCAAACCAATGCTACAAGAATTGTTAAGAGGCCTGTTGTAAACAGATCAAAGTGGGAAAAGAATATAGCAAAAGAGGAATACAGCTTTAAAGAATAAAATGGCAATAAACAATTACATATCAATAATAACCTTAAATGTAAATGGATGATTCAATCAAAAAACATAGGGAAGCTGAGTGGATAAGAAAACAGGACCCATACATATGCTGTCTACAAGAGACACACCTTAAAACAAAAGATGCACATAGACTAAAGTTAAAAGGATGGAAAAAAATATTTCATGCAAATGGAAATGAAAAAAAAAAAAGGCTGGGGTAGCAATATTTATATCAAACAAAATGGACTTTAAAACAAAGGCCATAGTAAGAGATTAAGAAGGTCACTACATAATGATAAAGGGAGCAATCCAACAGGAATATATAACCATTATAAATATCTACTCACCTAAATATATAAAGCAGACTTTAATGCAGGGGTCCCCAAACTACAGCCCACGGGCCACATGCAGCCCCCTGAGGTCATTTATCCGGCCCCTGCTGCACTTCCGGAAGGGGCACCTCTTTCATTGGTGGTCAGTGAGAGGAGCATAGTTCCCATTGAAATACTAGTCAATTTGTTGATTTAAATTTATTCTTTATTTTAAATATTGTATTTGTTCCCGTTTTGTTCTTTTACTTTAAAATAAGATATGTGCAGTGTGCATAGGGATTTGTTTATAGTTTTTTTTTTATAGTCTGGCCCTCCAACGGTCTGAAGGACAGTGAACTGGCCCCCTGTGTAAAAAGTTTGGGGACCCCTGCTTTAATGGATATAAAGGACGAGATCAACAGCAATAGTATAATAGTAGGGGATTTCAATACCCCACTAACATCACTAGATAGATCCTCAAGAAAAAAAAAATTAACAAAGAAACAGCAGACTTAAATAACACACTAGATCAACTGGATTTAATAGATTCTTCAGAACCTTTCACTCTAAAGCAGCAGAATATACATTCTTTTCAAGTGCTCATGGTACATTCTCTAGGATAGACCAAATTTTAGGGCACAAAGGCAGTCTTAACAAATTTAAAAATATTGAAATCATATCAAGCATTTTCTCTGATCACAATGGCATGAAACTAGAAATCAATCTCAATAGAAAACTGAAAAATACTCAAACACTTGGAAACTAAATAGCATGTTATTAAATAATGAATGGGTTAACAATGAGATCAAAGAAGAAATAAAGAGCGTCGGCCTGGCGTGCAGGGGACCCGGGTTCGATTCCCGGCCAGGGCACATAGGAGAAGCACCCATTTGCTTCTCTACCCCCACCCCCTCCTTCCTCTCTGTCTCTCTCTTCCCCTCCCGCAGCCAAGGCTCCATTGGAGCAAAGATGGCCCGGGCGCTGGGGATGGCTCCTTGGCCTCTGCCCCAGGCACTAGAGTGGCTCTGGTCGCAGCAGAGAGACGCCCCGGAGGGGCAGAGCATCGCCCCCTGGTGGGCAGAGCGTCGCCCCTGGTGGGCATGCTGGGTGAATCCCGGTCGGGCGCATGCAGGAGTCTGTCTGACTGTCTCTCCCTGTTTCCAGCTTCAGAAAAAATACAAAAAAAAAAAAAAAAGAAGAAGAAGAAGAAGAAGAAATAAAAAAATTCCTAGAAACAAATAATAATGAGCATACAAAAATTCAAAATTTATGGGACACAGCAAAAGCAGTCCTGAGAGGGAAGTTCATAGCTTTACAGGCATACCTTAAGAAGCTAGAAAAAATTCAAATAAACAACTTAACCTTGCATCTAAAAGAACTAGAAAAAGAACAGCAAGTAAAGCCCAGAGGTAGTAGAAGGAAGAAAATAATAAAGATCAGAGTGGAAATAAATGACATAGAGGCTAAAGAAACAATACAGAGGATCAATGAAATGAGGAGCTGGTTCTTTAAAAAAGTAAACAAGATTGATGAACCTTTAACCAGACTCACCAAGAAAAAAAGAGAGAGGACTCAAATAAATAAAATTAGAAATGAGAGTGAAGAAATAACAACTGACACAATAGAAATACAAAGGATTGTAAGAAAAATACTATGAAGAACTGTATGCTAAAAAATTGGACAACCTAGATGAAATGGACAAATTCCCTGAAACATATAAAATTTAAAAATCAATCAGGAAAAATCAGAAAACTGAAACAGACCAATTACAACAAATGAGATCGAAACAGTTATCAAAAACCTCCCAACAAACAAATGCCCAGGGCCTGATGGCTTCACAAGTGAATTCTACCAAATATTCAAAGAACTAACTCCTATCGTTCTCAAGCTATTTCAAAAAATTCAAGAGGAAGGAAGACTTCCAAGCTCCTTTTATGAGGTGAGCAAAATTCTGATTCCAAAACCAGGCAAAGACAACACAAAAAAAGAAAATTATAGGCCAATATCCCTGATGAATATAAATGCTAAAATCCTCAACAAAATATTAGCCAACCGGATCCAGCAATATATGAAAAAAATCATACACCATGATCAAGTGGGATTTATTTTGAGAAGGCAAGGCTAGTACAATATTCGCAAATCAATCAATGTGATTCATCACATAAACAAAAGGAAGGAGAAAAACCACATGATAATTTCAATAGATGCAGAAAAAGCATTTGATAAAATCCAGCACCCATTCATGATCAAAACTCAGCAAAGTGGGAATACAAGGAACATACCTCAACATTTTAAAGGCTATCTATGACAAACTCACAGCCAAAATCATACTTAATGGGCAAAAATTAAAAGCAATCCCCTTAAAATCAGGAACAAGGAAGGGGTGCCCCCTTTCACCACTCTCATTAAACATAGTTCTGGAAGTCCTAGCCACAGCAATCAGACAAGAAGAAATAAAAGGTATCCAAATCGGAAAAGAAGAAGTAAAACTATCATTATTTGCAAATGATATGATATGGTATATAGAAAACCCTAAAGTCTCAGTCAAAAAACTACTGGACCTGATAAATGTATTCAGCAGGGTGGCAGGATATAAAATTAATACTCAGAAATCAGAGGCATTTTTATACACCAACAATAAACTGTCAGAAAGAGAAATTAAGGAAACAATCCCCTTCACTATTGCAGCCAAAAAAATAAAGTACCTAGGAGTAAATTTAACCAAGGAGATTAAAGACTTGTACTCGGAAAAATTATAAAACATTGATAAAAGAAATCAAGGAAGATACAAACAAGTGGAAGCATATACTGTGATCATTGTTAGGAAGAATAAACATCATTATAATGTCTATATTACCCAAAACAATTTATAAATTCAATGTAATACCAATTAAAATACCAATGACATACTTCCAAGATATAGAACATATATTCCAAAAATTTATATGGTACCAAAAAAGAACATGAATAGCCTCAGCAATCTTGAAAAGGAAGAATAAAGTGTGAGGTATTACACTTCCTGATATCAAGTTATACTACAAGGCCATTGTACTCAAAATAGCTTGGTACTGGCATAAGAACAGGCATATAGATCAATGTAACAGAACAGAGAACCCAGGAATAAACCCACACCTTTATGGACAACTGATATTTGACAAAGGAGATAAGAGCATAGAATGGAGTAAAGACAGCCTGTTCAACAAATGGTGTTGGGAAAATTGGACAGCTACCTGCAAAAAAATGAAACTAGACCACCAACTTACACCATTCACAAAAATAAACTCAAAATGGATAAAAGACTTAAATGTAAGCTGTGAAACCGTAAGCATCTTAGAAGAAAACATAAGCAGTAAGCTCTCCGACATCTCTCGCAGCAATATATTTGCTGATTTATCTCCACGGGCAATGAAATTAAAGACAGTATAAACAAATGAGACTATATCAAACTAAAAAGCTTTTGCACAGCTAAAGACAATAAGAACAGAATAAAAAGACAAACTACACAATGGGAGGACATATTTGACAATATGTCTGATAAAGGGTTAATAACCAAAATTTATAAAAAAACTTGTAAAACTCAACACCAGGAAGATAAACAATCCAATCAAATAATGGGCCAAAGAAATGAATAGACAATTCTCCAAAGAGGACATACAGATGGCCAATAGGCATATGAAAAAATGCTCAACATCACTAATCATTAGAGAAATGCAAATTAAAACCACAATGAAATATCACCTCACACCAGTCAGAATGGTGCTCATCAACAAAACAACACAGAATAAGTGCTGGCAAGGATGTAGAGAAAAGGGAACCCTCCTGCACTGCTGGTGGGAATGCAGGCTGGTGGAGCCACTGTGGAAAACAGTATGGAGATTCCTCAAGAAATTAAAAATCGAACTGCCTTTTGACCCAGCTATCCCACTGTTAGGAATATACCCCAAGAACACCATAGCACTATTTCAAAAGGAGATATGTACCCCCATGTTTATGGCAGCATTGTTCACAATAGTGAAGATCCGGAAACAGCCCAAGTGTCCATCAATGGACGAGTGTATTAAAAATTAGTGGTACATATATACAAAGGAATACTATGGGGCTATGAAAAAGAAGAAAATCTTACCTTTTGCCACAACCTGGATGGACCTGGAAACTATTATGTTAAGTGAAATAAGCCAGGCAGAAAAAGAAAAATATATGACCTCACTCATTTGAGGAATCCAATGAACAATGAGAACTGAGGAATAGAATTGAGACAGAGGATGGATCAAAGGGACCAGAGAAAAAGAGGACAGAGGGAAAGGGGAGGATAGGATGGGAGAAACCTGAAGGGAAGGGGGAGAGCGCTATGGGGAGGAAGGCAAGGGAGATGTTGAGGGGAATACAGGGGAGGGGGATGCATTCGGGGCAACACTAGAATCTATGTAAACACCATAAATTTTTTAAAAAAGAAAAAAAATGTCATTAAGATTTTTTTTCAGGCACTAAGATTTAAATATTTAAATATAGCTTTGGTTTGTGCTGGCCCAGTTCACGGTATATAGGGCCACAGTGCCTGACTCCTGCCACTAATTATGATCAATGTCCTATTTGCACAGGTCTTATTGTGTGCTAGCCACCGAGCCAAGTATGAGAGCTACATTTGCTTTTCCATATTCTTCCATTCTCTAATAAACTCTCAAATAAAAACTACGGTCATGAGAAAATACACCATCAAAAAAGACAGTCAACGATTCCATGTCACAGAACTCACGTGTGAGGAAATAGACATCATGGCTTGATTCAATAGGGCTTATTAATAGAAATGTTTTTAAAACCATCAAAGAAAGCCAGGCAGAGAAAGAAAAATATCCTATGACCTTACTCATTTGAGGAATCCAAGGAATAATGAGAACTGAGGAACGGAATTGAGACAGAGGAGGGATCAAAGGGACCAGAGGAAAAGAGGACAGAGAGAAAGGGGATGATAGGGTCAGATAAACCTGAGGGAAGGGGGGAGGGCATTGTAGGGAGGGGGGCAAGGGAGATGTTGAGGGGAATAGGGGAGGGGGGAATCTATGTAAACACAGTTAATTAAATAAAAAAATTAAAAAGAAAAAAAAAGCATCAAAGAAATCAAGGAGGAAATTACCAACTTAAAATGAGAAGAGAAGCCTCAAGCATTTTGCCCTTTTCATTGCTAATGAAACCCCATTTTATTCTGTGCTTAGCACTGGAGAACAAATCAAGCCTTGGAAATGGGTTCTCTTCTGCCTGCAGTGGGTTGAGATGTCACATAACAGGAAGCTCAATATGAAAAGTAGAGGTGTTTCTGAAAAATATTTTTCTTCCTGGAACAAGGAAAAAGAGATGCAAGGAGCATCTCATCATCAACCTCTCTTATACTCTACTTTGAACTTGGTCATATGAGTTTTTGCAGCTTAGCATTGTCGCAGCCATCTTGAGTGGATACAGCAACAAACCCAAGAAAATCGCCAATGCCGAGGCTAGCAGAGGAACAGAAGGGAGAGAGCCTGGGTACTTGAAGGCATTTTTCATTCCTCCTCTACCCTATACAAACCCTGGAACCAGCTCACTATGTCTTTCTTACTACTTGAATACATGATAGATGGTGAGAAGGAAAAGAAAATTGGTTGGATGTCTTTTCTTATTTAAGAAACTTATGCTCAGAGATACAGACAACAGAAGGGTAGTTACCAAAGGGGGAGTGGGAAGGGAAGGGGGAGGAGGATAAAAGGGGTCGAATACATTGTGATGAAAGGAGACCAGATCTCAGTTGGTAAGCGTACGGTAGAATATATAAATGTCATAATATAAAGCTGCATACCTGAAATTTACATGATGTTATTAGCCAATGTTACCTCAATATATTTCATTAAAAAAAGAGAAATTATAAAAGGAGTAAGACAAATTGCTGCTTAAAAAAAAAAAAGAAAGAAAGAAACCACTGGTGGGTATTTGTTATTTGGTGAAAGCGTCATAACTAAAACAAGTGGATTATTAAATAATAAGGGGAAGCCTGACCTGTGGTGGTGCAGTGGGATGAAGCATCGACCTGGAACACTGAGGTCGCCGGTTCGAAACCTTGGGCTTGCCTGGTCAAGGCATATATGGGAGTTGATGCTTCCTGCTCCTCCCCCTTCTCTCTCTCTCTGTCTCTCTCTCTCACTCCTCTCTCTCTAAAAAATCAATAAATAAAAGAATGCACTTAAATAATAAGGGGCAGATATTTTAGAGCTAAAATATGGAAAATAACTATGGAAATAAAAATACATATGTGTAATATGAAAGTCAAAATTTTTTTTCTTTTTTTTATTTTTTTTCTTTTTCTTTTTTATTTTTTTGCATTTTTCTGAAGCTGGAAACAGGGAGAGACAGACAGACTCCCGCATGCGCCCGACCGGGATCCACCTGGCACGCCCACCATGGGGCGACGCTCTGCCCACCAGGGGGCGATGCTCTGCCCATCCTGGGCGTCGCATGTTGCGACCAGAGCCACTCTAGCGCCTGGGGCAGAGTCCACAGAGCCATCCCCAGCGCCCGGGCCATCCTTGCTCCAATGGAGCCTTGGCTGCAGGAGGGGGAGAGAGAGACAGAGAGGAAGGCGCGGTGGAGGGGTGGAGAAGCAAATGGACGCTTCTCCTATGTGCCCTGGCCGGGAATTGAACCCAGGTCCTCCGCACGCTAGGCCGACGCTCTACTGCTGAGCCAACCGGCCAGGGCTGAAAGTCAAATATTGCTAAGATGAATAACACAAAATGTGCTTGTCCCTTGTAAATAACTTCCAAAGAGAATTATCAACCATAGTTTGCTACATATGTTTCTTTTTTTTTCCTGTTAGTATTACTATTAACTTTTACATTTCTCACCATACATGTAACATACTGTTTATAATGTTTCACAACTTCCTTTCTCACTTAATAGTACCTCTGTACAAACTGTGGATCTCACTCAATCTTTTTAATGGCCACGTAATATTCTGTTGCATGTACATCCTTCAGGGCTAGCATTGCTGTTGGCTGTTAAAACTAAAATGTACTAAATTTGTATCTTTGAAAATTAGCCTTTAGAATATGCCCAAAACAATGCAAAATGTATATGTAGCCTGGAATAGTCATTGTAACTTTGTGTTGATAGTAACAATAACAACAAATTAAGGACATTGAATATGACGTTAAGCCTACTTTTTACGTTCCTTTTTTAACAACCATTCTGCTGTTACACTTGCTGAATATTTTGTCACTTTGATAACTGTTTTCACCAGGAAAGTGATATGAAATACTGGATCAGCCATACGTCACTGGCTTTCTACTCTGATTATTAATGGGCTAATGGACTGCATGGTTTTAATGAAGAGAACATAAATGCAGAGAGATAGGAAAAGATATTAGCTTTTCTCCTCACAGTGATGTGCCTTAATTATACTTAACTCCTCAGGTTATTAGCTGCATAACTACCTGTGAAGAACTTATAATCACTCATAAAACTAATACATTTGCTTTTGCAGATTGAATATCATTTTATCATTTACTTCAGAGACAAAAAAAATGACTGGATTTGAAAATGAAAATTTCATGTCATTTATTCCAATATTAGAGCCCCTGTCACATTATTCAATAACTGTATATTGAGTGCTCACTTTGTGCCAGGCACTGGTCTAGCAGTAGAGAGAACAGACAAAATCCTTATCCTAAGACAAATTGCATTCTAGTGACATAGGAGTTAAATAAAAGTTCTATGTGGTTTACCTGAGCTAAAACTTAGAGGAAAAAAATACTGATGCTTGACACCAACCTGGCCATGACTAAATAGTTAACATTTTTATTGAAGCCAACATTCTTTCTTAAATAATTGAGAAGTATCAATTGCAGAATTAAAATTCCCAACTCTTAGTTGAGTGATTAGACATTTAAAAGCATGTTTATAGTAATAGATGAGTAATTTAAATTTCTGGTGGCATTTGGAGAATTTGTAGTTTATATGAAAATTTACAAAAATCTATTTTTTAAAGAATCAGTTATCAACTTAGTGGCTTAAAACAGCAACATTTCCCCTCCCTGTTCTGTGGGCTGGCGAGGGCTGCTGGGTTCAGCTGGACTGGCTCTTCGCTGTTCCACGTGGTGTTGGCGTGGCGAATCTAACCATTTGCATTTACTTGGCAGGTCAGCTGGGGCTGCCTGCTCCCAGATGGCCTCCTTCTCATTCTGGCTGAGGCTCCTCCATTCTCCTCCATGCTGCCTCTCCAACAGGTTATCTTGGGCTTGTTCCCATAGCAACAGAAAGTAAGAGCAGAAGCTATAAGGCTGCTTGCAGCCTGGGCTCGGGAGTCAGACGTTAGACAATTACGTGTTGGCTGCGTTCTGTTGGGTAAGGCAAGTCATGAGGCTGGCCAGCCATATTCAAGAAGGTGAGGTAATAGACTCCACGTCTTGATGAGAGGATTAGCATAGAATGTGTGACCATTTTTAATTCGCCATAGCATATGTTATTCTCTTGTTTGTTAACAAATTGGTAGGAACTAAATATAAGATAGCACCTACCTTTTATGATGTTTTGAATCTAATGTGGTACAGTTAAGTTTGTCTGAAAGCCAAATTAGAGTTCCCCACTTAGACATCACAATCATGGAACCGGGAATAAGTTCTCCATTCTCTTCATAGCCAGGGAAGCATGGTTTCTAATACACTCCACTCTCTTTCTTCCCAGATGAGTTCTGCTGGTCTGTTTGTATCAGAAAGACTCACGAGCAGCAGGTCACAAAGTGGCTAGGTTACTTTTTTTTTGTGTGTGTATTTTTCTGAAGCTGGAAATGGGGAGGCAGGCAGACAGACTCCCACATGCGCCCGATCAGGATCCACCCAGCATGCACACCAGGGGGCGATGCTCTGCCCATTTGGGGCATAGCTGTGTTGCAACCAGGACCATTCTAGCACCTGAGGCCGAGGCCATGGAGCCATCCTCAACGCCCGGGCCAACTTTGCTCCAATAGAGCCTCGGCTGCGGGAGGGGAAGAGAGAGACAGAGAGGAGGGAGAGGGGGAGGGGTGAAGAAGCAGATGGGCGCTTCTGTGTGCCCTGGCCGGGAATTGAACCCGGGACTCCTGCACGTCAGGCCAATGATCTACCACTGAGCCAACCGGCCAGGGCCCAACTAGGTTAATTTTTAATTGTCATATTTACTCCAGTGAAAAATAGACTTACCTGATGAGCTGAGAAAAATGAAGGCAATGGGAAAATGGTGGCTTGGATTCTTACTGCCCTCAATGTACTCTCTTGAAGGGTGTGGATGGTCATGTTGGTGAGGGATTGCCAAACAGGGCATCTTGTAGCCCGTGATTCGACAGCCCTGTTGTGGAGGGCACCTTGGAGACTTTTATGACAGCTAACCATGGATCATATTTTTAATGGTCCTCACCTATTTCCTCTTGTTGGGTACAGGGAGGGTTGTTTCCCAAAATGCGTTCCAAAGAACACGAATGCCAGTGGATGAAGGTTAATGAGAGGCTCCAACAAAAGGTTCTCCTGGCCATCCTAGTCTGGGAAATTCTAGTGTTTTGTTTTATCTTTTTTCCCATTGATGTGTGTGTGTGTGTGTGTGTGTGTGTGTGTGAGAGAGAGAGAGAGAGAGAGAGAGAGAGAGAGAAAGAGAGAGAGAGAGAGAGAGGGAAAGAGAAAGAGAAGCATCAACTCGTCCCACTTAGTTGTACCATTTAGTTGTGTAATCATTGCTTCTCATAGATGCCCTGGCAGGGGATCGAACCTATGATCTCAGCATGGTGGACAACACTTTATCCACTGAGCCACCACCAGGGCAGCAAGGGTATTCTTAACAAAAGAAAAGAAAGGATGATTTTTGGACCAGGATGTATTCTTGTGCAGGGAAGGGAATGGCAAAAGCTTTATCATGCAGATTGCCTTCTCTTTTTGGGGGGATTGGGGAGGAGGTGATGGAGCATAGGTATCTCACCTGACAAATGACCTTATCGGTGCTTGATGAGAAAATTCCAGACTGGTTGATTAAAATTATGTTTCTGGGAGAAGCTGCAATAGCTGTTAGGTCAAGTATTAAATTTAGGTTTGGTGTCATGGGTTTTTTACCACAAGTGACCCATTTGGGGCCTGTGATTTTCTCTTTAACATGACCTAATTATGATTGCCTGTTTTGTCATCTGCAGAATGGGAATGATTATAGCATCTTAGTGGTAGGGTTGTTGTATGGATTCAGTGATATTCTATAGATAGTGTACTATTGCATGGTAACCTCTAAAAAATTACGGGCTATCATTCTTTTAATTATCAATATTTATGGTATGTTGTTATGTCAACATGCCAGTGTGTGACATCAGGTAGGGAACAAAACATACATGGCCTCTGGGCTTGTGCAACCTATGCCTACCCTGAGAAATTTTCCCTTTGCAAATCAATTTGAAATACAATAAAAGATGCAACCCGTCCCCTGTGCTTTAGGTGTTTCTTTCCTGCAAAGAAGTGCTTAGCATGAGCACTGTATTCCACTCTTTACTACCTTCCCTGTCAATTTATTTTCAAGATAATACCCAATCAGGAACTATTTTAATTACGTTCTCATGGATTTTAATCTCACTTGACGTCGATTTTGATAATAGGGTGGTTCTTCCTGAAAACCAAGATGAACTGTGTTTCCTGGGGGAAACATAATCAGCTATTAAGACACAGTGGGGCCAGACCAGGTGGTGGCACAGTGGATAGAGCATTGGACTGGGATGCGGAGGACCCAAGTTCGAGACCCCGAGGTCGCCAGATTGAGTGCGGGCTCATCTGGTTTGAGCAAAAAGCCCACCAGCTTGAACCCAAGGTCGCTGGCTCCAGCAAGGGGTTACTCGGTCTGCTGAAGGCCCACGGTCAAGGCACATATGAGAAAGCAATCAATGAACAACTAAGGTGTTGCAACGCGCAATGAAAAACTAATGATTGATGCTTCTCACCTCTCTCTGTTCCTGTCTGTCTGTCCCTGTCTATCCCTCTCTCTCTGAAAAAAAAAAAAAAAGACACAGTGGGGTGGTCACTTGAGACCTTGCAATTCACGTGGTCCCTGCTCGGGAGCAGTGGCATCACCAGGGCATTTGTTAGGAATACAGGAGCTCACATGCTGACCCAGATTTACCGAACCAGAGTCTGCATTGTCACATGCTTCCCTAGGTGATGGGGGTATACGCAAAAGTGTGAGAAGCCGCAGCTCTAGAAATCTGCTGACCTATCCCCACCTCACCTCCAGCTATGTCTAGCTGGGTTAGTTGCATGCATTATGTATTCACCATGCTCAGCCTTAGCTCAGTATTGTTGATACACATGTTTCTTTCCCCTAAGGCAATCTCCTTGAGAGGTGGGGCCCTGGCCATTAATTTGCTCTTAGCAGTTAGCCCTGTGGCAAATAGCACGTTGCCAGTTCCCCAAAAATGTTGGTTGGTTGACAGCATGGATCTAAATTTCTCATTGTCATTAGCTCTCTGGGACCCAAAATTGAGCTGGATGTTTCCAACAGGGGAAGCAGATACTCACAAAGCTACTCAAAGACACATGGAGCCTGACCAGGCGGTGGCGCAATTGATAGAGAGTGGGACTGAGACACAGAGAACCCAGATTTGAAACCCGGAGGTCACCAGTTTGAGCACAGGCTCACCAGCTTGAGCGTGGGGCACTAGCTTGAGCATGATCGTAGACATGACCCCATGGTCACTGGCTTAAGCCCAAAGGTTGCTACCTTGAAGCAGAAGGTCGCTGGCTTGAGCCCAAGTCACTGGCTTTAGCAAGGGATCACTCGCTCTGCTGGAGCCCCCTGGTCAAGGCACATATAACAAAGCAATCAATGAACAACTAAGATGCCACAACAAAGAATTGATGATTCTCATCTCTCTCCCTTCCTGTCTGTCCCTATCTGTCCTTCTCTCTATTTCTCTCTGTCTCTGTCACATACACATACAAAAGACACATAGAAAGTGTTAATACAGGGGACCCGAGGAAGGACCATTTTTTCCCCTTTCTTTTCCAAGTGAGAGGAGGGGAGACAGAAAGACAGAGTCCCTCATGTGCCCCAACCAGGATCCATCAGCAACCCCCGTCTGGGGCCAATGCTCTCTGCCCATTGGGGGCCATGCATGCAACTGACCTATTTTTAGTGCCTGAGGCAGAGGCTTCATGGAGCCATCCTTAGCACATGGGGCTGATGCACTCTAAGCAATTCAGCCATGGCTATGGGAGGGGAAGAGAGAGAGAGAGAGAGAGAGAGAGAGAGAGAGAGAGACAAAGGATAAGGGGAGGTTTGGAGAAGCAGACGGTCACTTCTCCCGTGTGCCTTGACTGGTAATTGAACCTGGGACATCCACATGCTGGGCTGATGCTCCACCAGTGAGCCAACTGGCTAGGACAAGGGCCATCATTTTGTCAATGTGTCAGAGCAGCAATTTTCAACCAGTGTGCTGCAAGAATTTTTAAAACCTGCAATACCTGACTATTTAGTCAGGGTCACTGACCTCTTTTCCCTTAGATTGTCAAATTAAAAGAAATGACAACAGCCAACACAACAATAACTGTCTGGTGTAAATGAGTTAAAATTATACCTACTTATGAGGGATATCAGCAAAATGTATATTTTGGGGTGTGCTGCAAAGTTTTATCAATTCATTTATGTGTGCCATGAGATGAAGAACGTTGAAAACCACTGGCTTAGAGAAGGAGGAAGAGGTGACACACAGGGTCACAATGTTCCAGGAGGCAACATGGGGGTGGGGTGAACACACGGTTTCCATTCTTCTCAGATCTGGGCTTGAACCCTGGCTATCTTCTCCACCAGCTTTGTGATATTGGACTAGATTCATTTGAGCCTCAGTTTCCTCATGTGTGAAGTGGAAGTTGTAATAAGATTGTCTTGACTTGGATTCCCTTGGAAACCAAACCTGAGACAAGGACATGGGTGGAGGTAGTTTATGGGTGGGGGAGTAGATCCTTGGGATTCAGAATGAGGTAGTGGGGAGAGTGAGCAGAGGAATCACAAAAGTCTTCTAAGGGTCTTTGATCAAGGACCTGCTGAGAAGTGTGGGGACTGCCTCCCAGAATTGTTCACTGGAAGGGACCACCATTGGTTAAAGGATGTCCCCAGTCGCATTAACTGTTTTGCAATGGCTTGTGCTGAGTATGCTCCTTCAAGGCAGAAGCAGAATTGTGGCGTACTTGATCTTGGACTCCGTTTGTGCAAGATGAACCTGAGCTTGAATATAGCTGGCCACCTAAGACACAGATGACATCAGAAGCCAAGAGGAGGTGAGGAGGAGCAGCAGCAATGTCTGTAACAGGTTGCCACGAGGGTCCATTGAGATCGCGCTCACAAAGCCGGGTATAAAGTGCTAACAGAGGTCAGCAGTGCACCTCCCCGAGGCTGCTTCCGGCCGCATGACTTCCACTCCCCTGTTTATGAGCTGCACAAGCAATTCTGCCAGCTCTATTTCAGCTGTGCACTCTCTCTCCTACTCTTCCCCTCACTTCCCACTCTCCGAAATCAGGAAAATTTTTGCTGGAGCCTCTAAGAGAAGTAGGTTTGATCAGATTTGGGAAATGTGGTCAAAATTCAGACTATTCCATGGTACTAGATCCTTTCCTGCTCTTCTTCCAACCTACCATTTCTCCCTCACTGCCAAGAGAAAATGGAATCAATATTGATAGAGATGTAATGTGTGAGTATGTGTGTAGCCATTCAAATGCATCTTTCTCTCTCTCTCTCTCTCTCTCTCTCTCTCTCTCTATTTTATAGGTAACCAGTAAGAATGAAAACTCTAAATGGTAGTTGTCAGGGGCGATGTGTACTTTCCCAGATTCCGTTCTGAGAATCGAAATCAATCTTGCTGTGATAAATGCATCACTGTGATTGCCCTGATGCACCGGGTAGCTATGACACTCCTCCCCTCCCCCCCAGCCAATCGCCTCCTAGCTGGGACCCAGTGAGCTTGCAGATTGTTCCACCTCTTTTCTTGTCAGAAGTCCTTGGACCTCCTTCTGCTGTTGTGCTTTCCTATCCTATTTTAGGTATAAGAACCATAACTCCTAGTAGTGTTAATCCAAAACAAATTGAAGTCAGGGAGTCACAGAACAGTCATTCATCGTGGGCTTTGGGCTGGTGACATGAAAGTTGTAAGAGAGCTGAAAGCACGGTCAGGGTAGCCGAATGCCTGGAGGTTAAGCGAAACTGACTTCGAGAAAAAAAGAAGTCCTGTCTAACCGGTGAGGGACTTCGGCCTGGTGTTTGATATCCAAAAGGAGTCTCTTCTCTCTCAAGACTTCTATTTTGGAAAATATGGTATAGGTGCTGTGCTTTTTCTGATAGTCGGCTAAGTTGTATTCTTTTAACAATCAGAAGACAATGTCTAATGAAAATAAAACCATTGCTTTCTCTCATAGAGTTACTTAAATTCATGAGGATTCTATAAATGTATTCTAATACTAACTAGTATTTGCTTTTTGGGGAATGGGGTTGTTAAATTTTTGAATAAGATATAAATCTGGAATTTCTGGAAAATTTTAATTTTTAGACAGAAAGAGCCTTATTGAGAATGAAGCTAATATAAGCAATGCAGAATCTTTATTTTTTTTAGATTTTATTTATTCATTTTTAGAGTGAGAGGGAAGGGGGGAGGAGCAGGAAGCATCAACTCCCATATGTGCCTTGATCAGGTAAGCCTAGGGTTTCGAACCAGCAACCTCAGCATTCCAGGTGGATGCTTTACCCACTGCGCCACCACAGGTCAGGCATAATGCAGAATCTTGAGGCAGATGATACTACATGATGTAATTTAAGCCCCTGGATATAGCCATGCTGGAAGCTTGTTACTTCTTGCTACATGAGTCAATGTATTCAAGTTTTTGCTGCCATTTTGAGCCAGATTTCTGTTTCTTGCCTTCAAGAGTTCTTATTAGTCTATTTCCCCAGCACATAACCTGCTCTTGTAATTTTAAACACATGTTATTTAACTGAGTCTGAAAAGTAAAATTTCTAGGAAAATAAAGTGTTGTACATGTACTGCTGGAATGTATACTTCCATCATTCAAAAGAAAATCCACCTGAAATATTAACTTAAAAAACAGACAGATCTTTCATTAATATTTAAAATAATATTATATTACCTGAAACCTATGTACTCTTATTAATCAATGTCACCCCTTAAATTTAATTTTCTAAATAAAAATTTTTTAAAGTGTAAAAAAAAAAATGCTTTGCAGGATTATGTAATACAAGCAGAGTCAAGGTTATTATTTAACCTTGTGGATTTGTCAGATTTTTAAAATTCATACTAGAAGGAGAAAGGAAGGGAGAGAGAAAGATCAATTTATTATTCCATTTATTTATGCAGTCATTGGTTGGTTCTTGTATGTGCCCTGACTGGAGGTCCACCCTGCAACCCTCGTGTATAGGAATAATGCTCCAACCAACTGGGCTACCTGGCCGAGGCCATGAACTTGTCAGTTTTTATAAAAAGTAGTTTATCTCCCTCTCTATCTGTCTTCCTTAGATACCATCATATTACAGAAAAGATTTAAGGGATAATGGCGGAAAAAATACAAGATAGCAAAACCTAAAAGTCTGTAGAAACGACTAAGTAAAAAAAAAAAAAGCACAAAATCTTAGAACATATTGATCTATGCACTATCCAATTATTATTGATCCGTACATTTATTCAAATTTGTACCTAAGGTACAGATTTGGCTCTGAGCTTCCAACGGGTAATGAGAAAATTGAAACAAATTACTTACCTTACAATGAAAATGACCCAATGCTCAGGAATTTTTACATCTCTTTTATAGTAAAAGAACACAGAAAATTTTATGTAAATACCTGTGGTTCTTAGAAATCAAAATAATATGACAGTATAAATCCAATTCAGTATAATAATTTTGGGTGGGGATGGAGGGGGAAGGGAGGAAAAAAAATTGAAGGAGGTGACATCACCCGGCAGGAACTTATGTTGACCTGATTCAGGAGAAGGTCTTGAAGACTTTCTTGAAGAACTGAAAGAGCACATCAACCAACTGTGAGTCATGCTTATATTGGCTGAATATTTTTAGTAGATTTGTAAATAAACTATAACCTATTTTAATAAATAGGCTTGTAATAGACTATATAATCCACGTTTCTTAGAATGCTGACTATACCTCCACTATCTTTAGAAATTCTAGCAAAGAACTGTACTTAGAAAACACACTAAAAAATTACCACGGGAATTTTAATGTCCCTGGAGGCTAAGAAAACATCTGCTGCATGTCTAGGTGTTTCTGAAGTCATATCTAAAAAGGTAAACTTGAAAATAGAATTCTTGCTCAACAGGGTAATTTACATTTTGCGGATGCTGTTCAGAGGAGGCTGCTGAGCAAACAGACCCAAGGTCAGGTGATTGCAAAGGAGGGAGGTGGAATCGAGTTATCAGCACGTGCTGGGTGCATTTTAGTCATCATTTTCTTTCTCTGAAAACTGAGGGAAGGAAGCATGGGTCTTTCTAAACAACCTTCTACGTGACCCTTTCTCAGATATACAGATTTCCGGGGGAAATCCCCAAATTTAAATAAAGCTTTAAGCGCAATTAGTAGTGGAATGTAATTAATTGTATACGCAGTCACCCACCCACCATAGGGCATGACTGACAAAGCAACGTTTCCTTCCCCATTGAGTGATTTTGCAAAACCCCCTCTTCCCTTTCAGCTTGCTGAAACATTCCAAATTTAGAAAGCTTAAGGCAGCCTTCCGATAGAAAAATAAAAGTAAAAAAGGCCACCATGGTTCCCTGTCTCTTTAACTATAAAATAACAGTAGCAAACAGAAATAAATGAAATTAATATTGTCTTGTGCAGCATTAACAAAACCAAAATTAAATTTGTGCTAAAAAATTATTCAGGAATAATATTTTCAGGTCAAGCCTAAACAAAGGATTTGAGATGAACATACAAGAGAGAAAGCAGACGTGTACTGCATTAAAGTAGGTCTTGGCTCCAAAATCAGAAAGTAAATATAATGTTTTTCAAGAGATATGTTAAGTAAAGGTAAACTTTTAAATTTGAAATATCTGAATTACATCCTCTTTCCTGTTTGTAGACTCTTAACTTCATAATAATAATTAAATCTGATGGATGGACATATGCATTTTGAACTTATGTAAAGTTGATTTTATAGACACAAGTTTCACTGGATTTTTTATGAGGATGATGACATAATTGAATGGTTTCTTTTGATTTTTTATCTCAGCATCTGTTTAGACAGAGGTAAGTTAAGAGAGTTGTCAACAGGAACACATTAAACCCCAATTAATTCCTCATTCTATAGCACATTTTGGGGGGTTTTTTCCTCCAAGAGAAAATGCATATATCCACTCAACACAGGCCTGCTCTGACAAATTAGCGACTACCCTTTGTTCATAGCTCACAGTAAGAAAAATGTGATCAGGTATTACCCACAGTTGTTCTTCCAGTAGAGTATAATTTTAATGTCTTGCAATTTGAAGACTTAAAAAAGAAATCACACCAAAGCAAATCATTCCTTTCAGAATCCAGTAATAGAACTTGCCATGAAGGTCAACGTTATCTAGAAAGGAGAGAGCTAATTCATGTGTGTAAATGAAAGGGGGGTTATGGGTTAATACTTAGGCTTAGTGAAATATTGACTTTTGGCTCCTCAGCTTGTATAAGTTATTAAATAAATCAGCCTAGAGAATGATTTATTTTATTCTAACCATGCTTGGGAAGCAGCACAGCAACAAGCCAAGCCTAACTTTTCAGTATTGGTCAAGTCTATAGTTTTTGGTCTGGCTATCTTGGAATGCTTGAAAAATAACACTCTTAAAGATTGTTGGGATTGTAGCTAATTTGTAGGTAGCAACAATAATTTGGCCCATGCCAAATAGGGAGTGATGGCATGTGCCTCTTTTTTAAGAAGCTTACATGGTATTAGTTATTTATTGCTACCTAGTAAATTTCTCCAGAACAGTGGCTGAAAACAATAACAAACTTTCCTTATCTCACAGTTTCCTGAATCAGGCCTTCAGGGGCAGCTCGGCAGGATGGTTCTGGCTCAGGGTCACTGTTGAGGTGGCACTCAAACTGTCGGCTGGTGCTGCATCATAAAGGCTTGACTGGGGCTAGAGAAGTGGTCCCCAACCCCCGGGCCACGAACCGGTACCAGTCCGTGGGCCATTTGGTACCAGTCCGCAGAGAAAGAATAAATAACTTACATTATTTCTGTTTTATTTATATTTAAGGCTGAGCGATGTTTTATTTTTAAAAAATGACCAGACTCCCTCTGTTACATCCATCTAAGACTCACTCTTGACGCTTGTCTCAGTCATGTGATACATTTATCAGTCCCACTCTAAAGGCCAGTCCGTGAAAATATTTTCTGACATTAAACTGGTCCGTGGCCCAAAAAAGGTTGAGGACCATTGGGCTAGAGCATCCACTTCCAAGATAGCGCACTCATGGGTTGCTGGTTGTTGGCAGGAGGCCCCAGTTCCTCCACATGAGGATCTCTCTACAGGCTGCTTATGTGTTCTTATGATGTTACAGCTGGCTTCCCCCAGAGTCAGTGTTCCGAGAAAGTAAAATGGTAGTCATATTATTTCTTAAGACCTAGCTTGGGAAGTCACCCTGTCTCCTACACTATCCTGCCCAGCCCTGTTCAATGTCAGTGGGTAGGACATACTGGAAGGCAGGGATCACTGAGGAACCTTCTTAGAGGTTGGCTACAAGTATTTTGTGAAATGAATTATAAGGCATATCACAATTTTGAGGATTCTTACCTGGGTAATAAAAAAATAAACAGGCCCTGGCCGGTTGGCTCAGCGGTAGAGCATCAGCCTGGCGTGCGGGGGACCCGGGTTCGATTCCCGGCCAGGGCACACAGGAGAAGCGCCCATTTGCTTCTCCACCCAAGTATAGTGCGATCTATACTTGGAACCTTCCTCTCTGTCTCTCTCGTCCCCTCCCGCAGCCAAGGCTCCATTGGAGCAAAGATGGTCCAGGCGCTGGGGATGGCTCCTTGGCCTCTGATAATATAAAATAAAATAAAATAAACAAATGCAACCCAGAAGAAATATGATATTTAGGTATTTAAGAGCAAACAGGTGATTACCAACCAGATAATTTTTTAATTGACCTTGAAATGCGCCAACCCTAGACCTTATAGAAACAATTACTAGTTCTAAATAATTAATGTGCTGTCTCAAAAAAAACCCCCAAATACCTAATTCTGGCCGGGAGAGTCAAGCAGACAACAGTCCCCGCGGTTCTCTGGCCGCGACAGCAAACGTGCTTTTCTGCATTCTCAACCGGTGAGCACCCAGGAGACTCTTTGGCCGTCTAGGGAAATGGACTAGTGCTGGAGTCCAGCTCGCAGCACTGCTGTTTGTGACTGGACCGTCGCAAGATTTCCTCACATTGAACATTTGAAAATATATTTTCTGAAGCATTTGCTATGCAGTTTGTTGAATTATCTGCAGGTAATTAGTGCAATCTATACTTGGAACCTATAGGTGTGGATATAATCAAAAGGTGCAGTAAGTTATGGACCGCTAAGCTTTCCATTTGCTGCCGTAATACACCCTCCCGCTGACCTTGTCTTAGATGAACTAAACCTAGAGACGTGAGACTTTGTTTCAAATTATGTGGTCTCGGACAAATCTTTTAAACCTCTCCAGTTCTCAGTTTTCTCTTATGAGGTGTTCATTCACATAGAGGCATGTCACCAATATCCATTGGTGCCTGTGTGCCTGCTACTGTTCTAGAAGGTGGGGATGCAGAGGTGACCGTGAGAGACAAGGTCTCCTCTCTCATGACCTTTACATGGTCATGGGGACATATCAAGACAGACATGCTGCATAGCAGACGGTGGCAGTACTCTGGAGAAAGATGAGCAGGGGCACAGGAAGTGCAAGTTCAGATCAGAACTTGGGGAAGGCTGTTCTGCCCGGGGCGGAGGCCTGAAGGAAGAAAGGGAGGCATCGGTCATGCACAAAACTGAAGGAAGAGCGTTTACAGCTTTTACTGCGTTTACGGCGTTTACGGCAAAGAGACTGTAGGTGCAAATTCCTGAAGGAGGCGTGACCTTGATGAGTGTGCGGGACAGAAGTGGGCCTTGAACTGAGTGAGCAACGGGAGGGGAGCCAGAAAAGGAACTGGGGGAAGCTCATGAGGCTTCTTTGTGTTTCACCAAAAGGGGAATTGCTGTATTAGATTGTCATTCCGTTTCGATTTTTTTTTTTGAGAAAACACCATCCTGCTTTCCACCATGGCTGCACCATTTTACATCGCCACCCACAGTGCCCGGGAGTCCCCACTGCTTCACATCCTTGCTAACATTTGCCATTTTCTGTTTTTCTGATAGTTTCCATCCCAGCAGGTGTGGAGTGGCTTCTTTGCTTCTGAGTCTAATACTCAACTTCCTGGGCAGCCAGAGCACTGATATCGTTGATCCTATCTGAAGCCGAGTTAGATGCAGTTTCCACTGGGGTTCAAACAACTTCGCTGAGTTCAGGTCCCCCTCTCGAGTAGAGCACAGGCCAAGCAGCACAAGAGTTCTACACCTCGATTCTGGTAGATGTCGAACACACTAGACATACTGATGACATGGTCAGGATTCAGTAACCCTGGCAAATGGTGAGACAGGGAGACCTTGAGACCGTAGATGGTGGGACAGTGGAACCGTGAGTCTGCTCCACTACAAGCTTGTGAGAGCTTAAGTCCAGAAGACCGAAAGACTCCAAGTTCATGACACTAGAAATTTTCATATGTCAAGTACAGCCCTACTCTTTGCCTGTTTATTCACCAAAATTCCCAAGAGAACTACTTGGATAAAAGAATCATCTTTGCGTCTGTGGGTTCTCTAGATTCAAATCCAAAGCACTAGCCCCCAGGTTCATCCGAAGTCTTACTGCCTTTTTCTTTTTTTTTTTTTTTTTACAGAGACAGAGAGAGGGATAGACAGGGACAGACAGACAGGAACGGAAAGATGAGAAGCATCGATCATTAGTTTTTCGTTGCGCATTGCGACACCTTAGTTGTTCATTGATTGCTTTCTCATATGTGTCTTCACAATGGGCCTTCGGCAGACCGAGTAACCCCTTGCTCAAGCCAGCAACCTTGGGTCCAAGCTGGTGAGCTTTTGCTCAAACCAGATGAGCCCACGTTCAAGCTAGCGACCTCGAGGTCTCAAACCTGGGTCCTCTGCATCCCAGTCTGATGCTCTATCCACTGCGCCACCGCCTGGTCAGGCCTTACTGCTTTTTATTCGTGTTCAAGCAAAGCTTGTAGGTCTCTGGCATGATCGTTCTCCCACCTGGCTCGCCCTCGGGCTCCGTAGCCACCCCAGGTATGGAAACAGCCTTGCTCTCTCTCAAGGAGCTTACCCCTCGAGATTTTTCCCTTCTAGCTTTCTCTGTAACCACAACTCTTTGATGGCTCTCAATAAAAGCACAAACTTTTTCCTTTGTATGTTCATTGGTTGCTTTTTGATTGGCATAGAAGTCTTCCCCGTCTTTTCTGTTAGCTTTTGATTATATCTTGTTTGTTTGAAAATAACAAATCCCTACAAATTCACTTGGGAGAAAAAAGTGAATTTGTTATAAGTACTTTCAGCTGTTTCAGACGTTGAGGGAAAAGGTAAAACGGTGTCTCGTAAGAAACAAGAATCAGGAAATCACTGGGAAGCAGAGAGGGTAATTGTTACTATTCTCTCCTCTTATTATTCTCATTGAATGTCTGATAGCATGCATCTTTGCTTCCTTTTCCTTTCTCTCTCCCCAGTTTTCTCTGCTTCTCTTTGCACAAAGAACAATGGCCTCTCTGGCTATGGAGTGAACTCATTTCTCATCTCCTGTCCTGAAACTGACCAACACTCCAGTGCCCATTCCACATTTCCAGGAGGGAGAATGGTTAGCAAGCTTTGGTGAGGGGTGCATTCCTGGACCAATCGGCTCTTGCCGGGAGGTCAGGGTCTTATAATATAAACATGGCCACAGCGACTCACTCCTATAGTGAGATGGCTTTTCTCAGAGGGGGGGTGTTGGTCAAATAAGTTTGTAAATATGATATATATGTTTGCTTGCTTATAGTTTGTCTTGGGTGTAGGGGACAGGCTGTGAGCAGGCTGGGTTGTTGTGGCCTGGGCTTGGTTTTAAGACTAAGCTTTTCCCCACACCCTTGACTGATTGCATGATGTGGGGTGGTGCCCTCTCATGAGGAATCCCATTATGCCTCAGATAAGTGACTTTGTATCAGAGACTTCCTTGTTTGTATATATATTGGATTAAAGGTTTGGATTTCTAAACTATAAAGTGGGGCAGACCGGGAGCTTGCACTCTCTTGGTTCCTGCTGTCACCATTGCAGGGACCTCCCTGATCCCTTGCCCTTCTGCTTTTCCCTTGTCTTCTCTTGTGGTTTGCCTATCTTGGTGAGACACCAATAGACAGAATGGCCCACCATCCTCCAACTCCGCCATTTCTTTACTATCTGCCCGAATCCAATGGTAACCTGCATGTGAATGGCCACGATGGTGGCTCCTGGCCTTACAGGGTGTGTGTGACTTGTGCCATCCAGATATTATCAAAGGTGATTTAAAAATAGAGCCCTCCAATCCACATAGCTCCAACCACCCAACCCCTGGAAAAGGCCTTAGTGTCAAGTCTTATTTGAAAAATCATTGCAGGAAATAATGGTACGTGTTTATGCAATGTCTGCCATTAATTAGCATTCATATTAAATGTCAATCTTATTTTCAAAAACTAATTTAGAACTGTCTAACCACCTCCTTTTAAAAAATGAATTTGGAACTGTCTAACCCCTTATCTCCTTCAATAGCAAGGAGAAAAAAAAACACTTCTTACTAATTGTATTGAATAATCAGAAAGCAATTCTCACTTATTGCCTAATGGTTAGATAATTAGACACAAGTAGAAGCCGTCTCTTCCTGTGTGTGCTTGTTTAAATTGATAATCTTTCTGACTGATTGATTTTTAATTAACAAAAATGTCAAAGATCTCTACTAAATTATTATTACAGGCATCTCATTAGGGCCCCGGGGGCAGAGGACAAGATATGCAGGGGGAGTGGAGTGAGTGGGGCATGTCTGACTTCATTTAGGTTTGGGAAGATCCAGTTAATAATGTATTGATAAATTGTGCCTGGCTGTGGCTCTCATCCTTCACTCATTCAGTGGCACTCCACAGAGATAGAAGCCGGAAGGCCCTGTCTTCTCATTGTAATCAACATCAATTACTCACCTGTTTCTCTTCTCTCAAAACACTTGGCTGCGTTGCATCTTTGGGGGCCGTCACTGACTTAATGGTCCCCTAATAAACTCCATGTGAGAGGGCAGAGATTTATGCCTGCTCACGTTCGCAGCAGAATAACGTGTCCATTCAGTGAAATCCTTCTGGAATCGGGAAGGTTCCTCCTGGAATCTGGAAGGCCCGTAAATTAACGCAACATCCAAAGTACTGAGGTCATGACAGAATTATTGGTAAAACAGCATGTTTGAATATAATGAAACACAGGCCATATGCCTGTCCGTAAAAGGAAGCCCCATTGTTCAGCAGTTACAAACCCAGAATGCAATCTACTCGGTGACAATTTTCAAGATGAAGAGCTGTGTAACTCCGCGATGCACTAAATATACTGAAGATTTAGGACGGGTCTGTAGTCCACTGAGGTCCCTTGATTACTCACTTATGTCATCGCCACTCCTGAATTATGTGTCTGTGTGTTCCTCATGAGCATAAATCCTGCTCTCCCTTGTTCAGTTATACGCAGTTAGATCATTTACACAATGCCATCCCCCATGTACCGCAGGGAAGAGGGAGACACTTTACAGTGTTTCAAAAACACGAACATTTTTCTGGCACCGGAAACATTTTCAAGGGCCCAGAAAAACACAATGTGCCTTCCAAACTCCTGCGAACATACAATATGTCAACTTAAACCCTAACAGTAATTTTATTTCCGATTATATTTGCCTTCCCTGCTTCTCACCTGCTGCACCCTTTCTTGCTAAACATATTGGGGGAGGTGGTAGTTAAGAGAGTTCCCTGACAGCCTTAATTTGGAGCGCCCTCGCTTATCAGTGTAGATCATTTGGGCTTAAAAATTAATTATTTGGTTTTCCTTTTCTACCTTTTAAAAACGGTATTAGTAAGGATCTGCAGCAGTCGGTGTTTGCCGTAAGAAGATAACCAGTAGGAGTGGATTATAGATATAGACAGATTGATGGATGATAGACAGACAGATAGAGACTTATTTCCAAATGTTGACTTACATGATTACGAGGTCTGGCAAGTCCAAAATCTGTAGAGCAGGCCAGTAAGCTGGACATTCTGAAGCTGATGTCTTGAGGCCTGAGGCAAAATTTCTTCTTCTTCTTCAGGAAAATCTTAGTTTTGCTTGTAAGACCTTTCAACTGATTGGATGAGGTCAACCCAGATTATCGACCCTAATGTCCTTTACTTGAAGTCAGCTGACTGGAAATGTTAGCTACATCTACAGAATATTTTCAGAGCAACACTTAGATGAATGTTTCATTGAATAACTGGGAGTGATAGCAGAGCCAAGTTAACACATAAAATGAACCATCGCAGAATCTTTGGTGGTTCCGGGACAGCTAATAAGACTGGCTTCCTAATAATGGCTAACGTGCACTAAGGGTTGGTTCTGTGGCAGGCATTGTTTTGACACTGCACACGTGTCATTTCATTCCAAGGTCTCCGAGCTAGAGATGGCAGAAGCTGGACTTTGAACTGCTAAGCAATATTGACTGCAAGGATTTCAAAGAAAATATACTGATTCTTGTATTTGGACAGTCATGGAGTAACTCCAGCTTCAGGCATGGTTGGATCCAGGGCTCAAAAGCTGTGATTACAACTTACTTTCTCTATCTCCTTTTTCTGCATCTGGGGAAGGTCCTCTTTAAGTGACAACTTCAGGTTTGTATTGTCCGAGCTTAATAACGCCAGAGGAAAGAGAGAAGAGAGAACTTCCCTTTCTCCATAGTTTTAAGAAGTCCTGGGGTTGACTCAGAGTTGCTTGCTCACTCAACCCTTAACCCATCCTCAAGGTCAGGGAATGGATGTGCTCGTGAGTCAGGCAAGAGTCCTTGCTCTCTCTACCTCTGACCTGAGCAGCGGTGCCCTGATGCCTCCTGAGTCACTTAGGACGAGTGTCGGAAATGCTAGTCCCTCAAGAAAAATCAAGGTGACAAAATCAGAAGAGAAAACAGTGTTGAGCAGGCAAGAAAAACAGACATTCCTTGTAGTTTTTGTCACTGATCATGAAAAGTGTCTTTCTTATATGTTTTTAAATTTCTTAGCTGGTCTCAAAGGATCCTTCTTAATCTGAACCCAGTGATGTCCTCAGTCTTCTCGCCTCCCCTTAGTGGGCTGCTGTCAGTGTGACTTCTTTCTTGTGTCCATGTGCCTTTTTTGCCACCATGTCTTTGCTCAGACCACTCCCCCGGCCAGGAATGCTTTTCCCAAGTGCACCATCTTCTTTTGCAAGCACTGATTCACAAATCACTACTTTATTGAAGCCTAGACCATGCTTACATTCATCCACTGATTTGTTGCTTTATTGATTCATTCATGAGCACCTAAAATAATCCAGGTATTGTGAGGAGATCTGATAGACCAAGCTCCTTCCCTCATGGACCTCACCTTCTCTCGTGATACGTGGACTAAAACACAGAGTGTTGCCCCGAGGAAGAGGCAAGAGTGTGGGGCCCTGGATCAGGCAAAGCTGGGTTCCAGTCCAGCTGTGCTCTCTGGGCTTTGGTGAATTGCTGAACTTGTCTGTTCTCCTATGTCTTCATCTCTACATGGTGGATAATAATCCCTGTTTTGTTAGATAGTTTTGAATATCCCATAAGGAAATGTATTTCAAGTGAACATCATATTATCTATCATACAATAAGCGTTCAATAAAATAACAGGCCACTGTTATTATAATAAATGTTCATTGTATGCTTGAATGAGCACCTGGTTGAATTAACCATTCAGTCATCAGGGTGCCACTTCCCTGAGGTGGGAAGGAAATAGCTTCCATGGGATTGCCTTCTTTTAAAGTGACAGCTCTGAATTTTAATATACACACGCACATACACACATGCACATACACACATGCACATACACACACATACCCTTGAAATGTTGTGCTAACACTATAATTCAAAAGCATTACCTCTTATCTCCATAAAACAACTTTTTAAACAGAAGCTGGTTGCAATTCAGGTGAGTTTGCTAAGAAATCTCATGGTTCCTCACAATCCAGACTCTTTCCTTAGAATACATTTTCCTTCTTTAGTCTACTCAGGGTTTGTGACTCCTTTTCAGAATAGGTAAGAAGGTAAGTTTAATATTTCTCTCCCTCGGGCAATGTAATGATTAATGGCATGTTTAACTGCCTTCTCATAGTATGAACCCATTTACCCAAGGACTCGGTACCTGCCTTTTAATATGATTTCCTACCAAATGATGCATGCCGCCCAACATCTGGAGACTTGGATTCAAATCCGAGTGGAAGTTACAAATAAAAGTGGATTTAATTGTCTGTAGTTAGCCCACCTCAGCAAATTCATCATAGAGTTGACACTGAGGTCCTCCCAGTTAAGGTCAGAAGGGAAATTTGTGAGCCCAGTGGAGGAAGGTTAGAGAGAGAAAGTTGCTTGTGCCCCAGGAGACGATGCAGCGATGTTCACTGTGGCCAGTTGTCGTAGCTAAGCAGTGAAACAAACTCATTTCCCATCAACAGGGGAACTGGTAAATAACCGCAGTTTATTCATGCAGCGGGTTATGCTTCTGCAGAGCTACGTGAGTTCCACATTTATAACAAGGATAAATGTCAACAACGTTATGCTGAGCACAAAAATGTTTACCATCTACCTATGCTTTTAAAGAATAGGAAATCATATGTTGCATGGGATATATATATATATATACACATACACATATATGTATATATGCATATACAGTATATGTCTCAAAGTCTAAAAATACGTAATTCTCTCTGGGGAAGCAAGGAGGGAAAAGGTATGAGAAATAAGGCTTAAGTCCAATCTATAATTTGTTTTCTTTAAAAGAGAAAGATTAAAAAAAGAGAGCTAAAGAAAAGATAAAAGTATACCAACTACTTTTAAATATTGGCAGTGTGTATATGCTTGCAAAATTATTTTCTATATGCTTAAAATGTTGATGACTATAACTTGTAAGACAAACAGCAATTTGCAAGAGGATTTGGTGAAGGTTGAAATACTCAAATTCCGGAAGGTAGACAGCTTACCTCCCAACTTAATAATAATTGCGGTCCTGACATGAAATGATGCTCTCTATAAGCCATTGAATTTATATCAACCATGACAATAATTTTGGATCAGCAGGGATTGGAAATTGGGAGTCACCACGAAGGAAAGCAGCTGGAGGTTCTAAACTATCTCGTCTTTCCTGTGTTTCAGTAGAAGGAAGGCTTTGCCTGGTGGGAGAAGCCTTTAAATTACCGAGTTCTGTTGGACACCTACCTTTCTCTTTTCACCCCTCTTCTCTCTCTCTGTCTTACAGTCTTTGAGTCTATACATCACTCTTCTTTTGCCTTTGGAGTCAGACCTGGACTGGAATGGATACCATTGGCTCTCCTGAGCCCCCAGCTTGCTGACTACAGATCTGGAGGCTTCTCCGCCTCCGTAATTGTGCAAGAAAATCCCTTATTTTATATCTCTATAATATAGACACACACAAATACATGTTAATTGCTCCTTATGATAGGTATGTAGGTAAATAGGTAGGTAGGTAGACAGATTGTAGATAGATATTTTATTGATACTATTTCTCTGAAAAACTCAGAATAACACACTCTTCATCATGAGAACAATTTCAAAATACTGTTTCTTATTGAAAATAAATATATTTATTGTTTAAAAAATTAGGAAATGTTGAAGAGCACTAGAGAAAATAAAAATCTTATATTTCCAACTTCACAAAATAAATAAGAGTTAACATTTTTGTGTGGGTCCAAATATTTCTTTTCATTTATCATCTATCTATCTATCTATCTATCTATCTATCTATCTATCTATCTATCTATCTATATCATCTATTTATCTATCTAGCTATTATCTATCTATATCTGTTGTCTTTTATTTCTCTACCTACCTACCTACCTGCCTACATACCTATAGTGGGTTGAGTAATGTTCCCCCCAAATTTATGTCCACTGAAAACTTAGAATGTTATCTTTTTAGAAATAGTCTTTGCAGATGACCTAATTACTTTGGATGATATCGTACTTGATTAGAGTCAGCCCTAAGTTCAATGACTAATGTCCTTATATGTTTAGGATAAGTCATATAGCGACACACAGAGAATGACATACCATGTGAAGGTGGGGGCAGGAATGCCAAGGATGGCTGGCCACCACCAGGAGCTGGGGCAGATTCTCCCTCCGAGCTTCCAGAAGGAACCAATCCTGCTGACACCTTGACTTTATATTTCTGGCCTCCAGAACTGTGAGAGAATAAATTTCTATTGTTTTAAGCTACCTAGTCTGTAGTAATTTGTTATGGTAGCCCTAGGATATTATCTATATGTATAGATTTAAAAGTGAGAATGAAATTATATTGTATAGGGCATACCCTTTTGTAACTAGTTTAAAAGATTTTTAAATTTTTAGAGAGAGAGAGAGGAAGGGGGAAAAAGAGCCAGAGAAACATCAATTTGTTGTCTCACTACTTATGCATTCATTGGTTGATTCTTGTACATGCCCTGACCAGGGATTGAACCCGTAACCAGGATGTATTGGATGACACTCTAACCGACTGAGCCACTAGCCAGATCCCTTTTGTAACTAGTTTTAGTTAAGATGTTTAAATCACCTTTCTATGTCATATAATATTCTTCTGTAATATAATTTTTAATTTCTTAATATTTTGTTGTATGGGTATACATTATTTTATTAGTGTATTATTATGGATTTAGATTTTTATGTTTTCCCTAGTTTTTTTATTATTAAATAAACTGCCATGGAGGGTGTTCGTCTAGCTAAATATTTGCGCTGAATATTCATAAAATTTTCCTTCGGATAAAGTCTTAGATGTTACATTTCCATAAGGGCCAAGTACGCAGGGACCTTGTCTGCCTAGTTTCCTGCTACATCTATCAAATCGTGTTGGACGCATAATAGGAAAATTGTTCATTGGCTTTGGCGTGCTGGGTAAAGTGAAAAGTAAAACTGAAAGGCTATGTACATTTTTATAGCTTTGGGAATATATTGTCAAACTATATATCAGATAATTTTTCAAGTGTCAAACTAAGGAAATAATTTTTTCTATGTGAACTCATGCAATCTAGCTCTAATGCAGGGGTCCCCAAACTTTTTACACAGGGGGCTAGTTCACTGTCCCTCAGACCGTTGGAGGGCCGGACTATAAAAAAAAACTATGAACAAACCCCTATGCACACTGCACATATCTTATTTTAAAATAAAAAAACAAAACGGGAACAAATACAATATTTAAAATAAAGAACAAGTAAATTTAAATCAACAAACTGACCAGTATTTCAATGGGAACTATGCTCCTCTCACTGACCACCAATGAAAGAGGTGCCCCTTCCAGAAGTGTGGCGGGGGCCGGATAAATGGCCTCAGGGGGCCGCATGCGGCCTGTGGGCGTAGTTTGGGGACCCCTGCTCTAATGATTCGATTTTTGTTTGTTTGTTTTTTGGTCCCCAAAGTCCTCTCCTATTCAATAATTACTTTATGAATTCAGAAATAATTTGATATGCAAGGCTCCTGATTTAGTTATTTGAGGCTACCCATGATGTCATCAATTTTTTTGATGTTGTATCCTCCCTGGCACAAGTTATATCTCATACCATTCAATTAGCCCAGATTTAGAATGTAGGCACAAGAGATGATGGAGGTTACTCAACACCCAAAGAGCCCTTTGCTTCCTGATTAAGATTTAGATCCAGTGTAACAGGGGAATGAAGAGGATACATATTTTATGCCATGGCCTCTTTAGCCATGATTAATGTTTTTTTCATGCCCTGGGGTTCAAGCAGAAGCCACAATTTTATAAGCATTTGCACAGAAGGAATTAAAGAGCTGAAGGCTACTATAATAGCTTGACTATATATGTTTATGGTCAAGCTCCAATAAGTAGTCTTAGAGATTATTACAATTTTCATGTATTTTATTTATTTTAACTTCATTCTATATATTTAATATATATTATCTTTACATGTAACAGATTTTATATTATATATTAAAATATATTTATAGTATGTTTATATTAATATGTTAATATAATTAATATAACAGAAAAATGCCTACTTTAATATCCACCAATATAAATTATTATTTAATAAGTACAAATTATAGCTAGCATAAATATAAATTTATATATTTGCCTTTTATTTGTGGGATGTTATATGTGGGCTTTGTTTTGGAGAACAATGTAAAAATTTTTTTTCAAACCTGTTTATGTATAAAATGTGATAATTTAAAAGAAGTATCAAGTAAACAATATTATGGATAGTTTAGAGATATGGCATAAGTGAATAAGGAGACAAAGAGGGGAATTTAATAATGTATGAATTTAGCAAAAAGCTGCAGATATGGTGTTTATATAACTAACATTTAGAAAAACTTTGTCAAACCATATAAAGGAAGAAATGCCCAAAACTGTGGCAGCCATCATGAGAACCAGAAGCCAATATCCTGGGGATGCCATTGGTGAAAGATGTTAAAAACCAGTTTTTAAAGATAGTTTTGGAACGTCAACTGCCCTATGTCCAGACTTCTTGTTCAATGCCATAATAAATTACTTATTATATATGCCCCTTATTTAGTTAGATTTTTCTCTTACATGCAGCTGAATGCATCCCAGATGATTCACTCATTTCCTATCCCTCCTTGCTTCAGTGTCTGCCTTCCAGAAGATCATCCACCTTCCCGTTATTCTTATGGCTCTTCAGCGCATTTCGGGCTTCCAAGCCTTTCTCGTGTGGCTTTCTTTGCTGGGAATGCTATCTTCTTTCCTCCACTGCACATGACTAGGGTCTTTAAAAGTGCAGCTCAGTAGACACCTTGGGAGCCTTTCATGATATAGGTTCAGAGACCCCTACTTTGCACACACAGCACTCACCATTGCTTTATCATATAGGCTGTGATTTTGTTTGTGTGCCTATTTTTCTCACTGGGTTTTGCTCCTTTAGGAGCGATGTCCCAAGATTCCCATGACATTGTGAGCAGAGCCGATGATTAGAAATATTCAGCCAAAATGCATCTTCCATAAAGTAGTAGTGTCTAGTCACTAAGGGCTTAGTATTTGGAGCCTGGGTTCCAATCATGATTCTGTTGTTTGAGTGGTCTTGTACAAGGCACCATAAGTCTCAGTTTCCTCATCTGGAAAATGAGTACAATAGTATTTACTTCCTACTTATGTAAATGATCTAATGATGCACATACATTGACTAGTTCATAATAAATTCTGTCATCACTCCTAATTCATTAGCTTTTCCCCATGTGTTTAGGTGTGTGCCCAGAGATATGATAAACAATTCTATACTCAAAAAATCTTCTGTTTTTATCTGTATCTGACTGTTGGTGAAAGAATTAGAATCCCACGGCTCACTGGTATTTTATTTTGGAACTTGAATCTTAGCTTAGTACATGCCTGTCATATTTGAGAAATACACCTTACTTGGTATCTGAGCCACAAATGCATATTTGTGTATTTAAAATAAATAACAAATGGTTGTGATAGTAGATGCATAATTTAACCTTTTTGTCATTTCAGATAAAATCTAAATCTAGAGCACAATATTAACGAGTGAAAAATTTTGACTTTTACTGATGCTTTGGTATCTTGATCTTCTTTATTCATCCTGAAACCTTTGCTAATTTTAAGTTATTCTCTTTGATACATGTTTGAGAATGTTTATTAAAGCAATGTTTCAAAGGACAAAAAGAAGAAAAAGAAAGAAAGATAGAAAAAGAAGAAAGGAAAAAAGGAAAAAAATCTAAATCTTCATTAGTAAGTGAAAAGATGTTTGAATAAACTATAAGATATCTTTACATTTGAAATATTATGCAAGTATTTAAAATAATGGTGTAGATCTCCATAGATTTGCCTGAAGATATGTCCAAGATGTACTAAGTGATAAATGCACATTGCAGAAAGGTATGCATAGGATGTGCATATATATTCTTATTTGTATGAACTAAAACAATTGTATGGATAGAGAGACACCAAATCATATAATAACACTGGTCACCTCAAAGGGGTAGGAGACACATTTAATGTTTTTACATCTGTCTACACTATTTGGCTTGTTGCAATGAACACATATTTTTAAAAAAACACTATTGAGATATAATTTACCAACCACTGATGGGTACAATTAAACAAATTTAGTAAATTTACCAAATTGTGTGATCATCACCCTAATCCAGTTCATCAACCAATAAAAAGCCTCATGTCCAAATGCAATTCATCTCCATTCACACCCTTAACCCCTAGCTAAGCTCCTCTCTGTCTCTATACACTGGCCTTTCTGGACATTTTATATAAATGGGATCATACAATAGATGACCTTCGTGTCTGGCTTTTTTCAGTGAGCATCATGTTTCTGAGGGTCATCCATGTTGCCTCAGGCATCAGTACTTCACTTCCTTTTTATGGCTGAGTAGTATTCCATTGTATTTACATACCACAACTTGTTTATTCATTTATTCAGTTAATGAACATTTGGGTAGGGTTGCCAGATTAATACAGAATGCACAATTTATTTGTCCCAAATAATTTGGGATATACTTACGCTAAAAAAAAAAAGGTTCACTATTTATCTGAAATTCAAGTGTAGCCCAGCTTCTTGTGTTTTTATTTACTAAGTTTAGTAACTTTACCCTTGGCATTTCCACTCTTTGGCTATTATGGATCATGCTGCTGTGAACACTCACGTGCAAGTGTTTGTGTGGATATGCATGTGTTTTGTAATTTGGAAAAAACTTTAAAAATTAAAAAAAAAAAACACCCCTTTTTCTGAGTGGATCCCAAAAGCACCAGTAATTTAGAAGTCAGTAAAATAGCTTAAGACGTTGTTAGTGAATCTGTCACAGAAAAAAAAGCTCGTGAATATCAGGCTTTGCTTTAATTATATGCCAACATTTTAATACTATGGCAACTCCATGGTGCCTGGCAATCGTGCTGGATTGCCTGTGGTTATTTAAGAGGGTCATAAAACTCGGATACTAGACCTCCTTGACATCTAAGTAATCGAAGTCCAGCTCATTAGAAGCTGAGATCACTGGTGTGGGGGAATACTCTTAACACGGATTTCTTATCTTTAGTTTGTGAACAGTCTGGATCTCGGGAGAGGGATGTGATTCACTATTTGCTCTCAATATTATTGCATAAAGCTAAACACAGGCAGCCCTCTCCCAGCTCCTGCCTGCGCCCTGTCATCTCCTGGACCTGGAGCACTATTGCCCTGTTGGCTGTATGACTCACCCTCTGATTTCATTCGGATCTTTGTTCAAATATCCCTCTTCAGAGAGGCCTTCCAGAACCACCCTAATTAAAAGAACTTCTCCACAGGCTCCTGCCCTTTCTTCATAACTAGGTCGATCGATTTAGTGAAGAAAATGCAAGATGCCCAGCTACATGTGAATGTCCAATAAACGACATGGAGACATACTTTGACTGAAAAATGACCTCTGGTTTATCTGCCATTCAAATGGCATCCTGAATCTTAACTGGCAGTCCTGTTCCTAACCCTTACTGCAAGAGGACGTTATAGTGTACATGTATCTCTTATTTAGTTTATCATTGGCCTCAGCCGAAGAGAACGTGGCTGTGTTAATTCCATAGGGTTGCCATGACAAATTACTGCACATTTGGTGGCTTAAATTGCTAGCCTTTGGTGGCTCTTGGCATTCTGTGGTTTGTGGCTGAATAACTGCAATCTCTGTCTCCGTCTTCACATCCCTTAACTCTGTTTTTTACTGCTTTCTGTCTCTTTTAAGGATGCCTGTCATTGGATTTAGGGCCCACCCTAATCCAGGATGATCTCATCTTGAGATCTTTAATGCTATTCCATCTGTAAAGACCTGTCTTCTGAATAAGGTCACATTTAGAGATTTTGGGCTTTAACCCACTATAGTGGGACATAAGGATTTGACAACTATATGTTGAATGCTTGAGTGGAAAAGTCAACAGAGGTGAGCACTTTGGGGTTCAGTTCTATTCCACAAACATTGACTGAGAGCCTATTGTGGACTGAGGTAAGGAGGGCCAGGGGGACACATTCTGACTTAAGCTCCCTGCAGGGCGTCCACATGGGGATGCCTATTAGACTTGAGGGCTCTGACAGGGGCACCTGAAGCATATGGATAACAACTGAGGCACCTGAACTGCTACATGAGGAAACTGCAGAAAGTTCTAGAAAGGGGGCTGAGGATGGCACCCCCGTGAGCGGCAACCACACAGCGGTAAAAAGAGAAAGAGGGACAATGGACAGAGGTAACCCCTGCATTGGCATTCTTTACATTTCAGTGCCGAGGGTCCCTGCTCTGTCCTCAGGCTCAGAGCCCCAGCAGCCGCAGGGGGCACACCTCTGGGGCCCAGATGGCCAGCCTGTCAGGAAGCTTTACCTCCCGGTGGGGAAAATCATTCTGACACCTGTTCAGACCTGAAGAGCCCGTGATTGAATTTCCTTCCTCCCTCTTGCAAACTGGAAACCAAATGGAATTTGCAGGAGCCTGATTACCACAAGAACACTGCCCCTGAAGTCACCGCTGGGCGTTGCCAACGCGGCCATGGTGCTAAGCCGGAAACGTAACGCAAAGTGTGAGCAGAGTGATGCTGGCTTAATTCTGGATGAACATTCCCAAGTGAACACGAGCATCATCCCTCCCGAATCAGCCACTGTGAAAGGATAGATTCCTATTTCCAGGGCCGTCTCCACGGGAGGTAACGAGCGCAGTCGCACAGGGCACTGTGCTCAGAAGCGTCTGGGACACTATTGAAGGCTTAGCTGAATGCTCTCTTGTCTCCGTCTTCAAATATTCAATACTTTTTTTTTTTAACAAGGGAAGCCATATTTTCATTTTGCATTGGGACTTACAAATTATATAGTCAGTCCTGCTTACTTACTTTAACAATATTTTTTGTTAAAATTGTTTTTTCACAATTATTTTGGTGTTCTCTTGGAGGGTTGCCTTGGGAGGGAATGAGCTTTGTGACAAAAGCAGACTTGCTTGGCTTAAGGAATATAGACTTCGGGGCCGGTGGGATCTGACTACAAGCCCAGCAGCTCTACTTCCTAGCTGCCTGTCTCCTCTGGTCCAGCTTTCCTCTTCGCTGAGATAAGATCGGTAAACTCTCCCTCCTGGGGCTGTCGTGAAGATTGAAATGTGTGTGCGTGCAGGCATGTTCAGCCCCCAGTTCTGTGTCTGACGCAGTAAGGGTTCCATACATGGGTGTGGCTCTCAGCGTCCCAATTAATCTGTTGAGAGGCCAGCAAATAAAACCTTCCGTGATGTGACCATCCTTTATTTGCCAGGGCGTGTTGCCTGCTTGCTGTAACCCAGCTGAATTAACAGATCAAATTCCTGACGTTATAGAGCTTTCTTACCATTGTAGGGAGAAGGCAATTTAAAAAGTATGCAGGTAAACGAATAACAGAATTTCAGGCAGTAGTAAATGCAAGGAAGGAAATACAATAGCTTAGTGAGATAAAGTGGATGTGGGGCAGGAATTGGGGAGCTTTTCTGGATACTGGGTTTAGGAACAAGCTCTATATCAGGGGTCCCCAAACTACGGCCCGCGGGCCACATGCGGCCCCCTGAGGCCATTTATCCGGCCCCTGCCGCACTTCTGGAAGGGCACCTCTTTCATTGGTGGTCAGTGAGAGGAGCATAGTTCCCATTGAAATATTGGTCAGTTTGTTGATTTAAATTTATTTGTTCTTTATTTTAAACATTGTATTTGTTCCCGTTTTGTTTTTTTACTTTAAAATAAGATATGTGCAGTGTGCATAGGAATTTGTTCATAGTTTTTTTTATAGTCCGGCCCTCCAACAGTCTGAAGGACAGTGAACTGGCCCCCTGTGTAAAAAGTTTGGGGACCCCTGCATATAGAGAGGACTTCGGAGTAGAGACCAGGTGGTGTGATGGAAAGCCCCAGAGCATCATTGGAGGGAAGGTTCTTCTCAGCAGAGGGAAGCCAGAGTGAAGGAGTTACAATGGAAACAACTATGGAAAATTGGGGTAACTCTCATTCCTAACTGTAGCCAGAATAATTGCAGCAAAATATGCTCCTGGGTATAATAGATTAATTTAATAAGGGTTGCCTGTGACCCTTACAATGCACAACAAATGATGCTGAGGGAGGAGACATGACAATGAACCCTTCACAGTCACGTTCAAGGGAGCTGGCAGTACCGTGTAATTGAGGAGTCAAACATATATAAATGAGCACAGTGAGAGAGAGAAAAAAAGGAGTGCTCAGGGGAGAGTGAAATACGGTATTTTTTAATGCCAGGATTTCAAGCACAAACATTGTTTTCATGAGGTGAAAAAAGGTCATTTTTAAATTCTTTCCTGGGATGACGTTGATAAGTTCCACAAGGATTTGAGGTTAAGAACTTGGGTCAAGAAAGCCCTTTAAAAATGCTGTCTGCTCAACACTCTCATGTACGTTAGGCATTGGGTAGAAGGAAACAAAAGATCAATGTATTCCAAAAATATCAATGCAAATATGTATAACCCTGGCATGCAACTCACTCTGTTCTTTCAGCTATAGCTGAGATTGGCACTGACACACCACATGGCCAGTCTGTGCCTGGGAGTGTCCAGGGTTAACGGCAACATTGCTGTAAATGGGGAGGGTCTCGTGTTCTGTGTTCACACCTGTACTCAACCCCTTTTTCTGCTAACATTACCAGCAGAGCCTGCTTTTCCCAGTATCTATATCAGTCAACAGTCTCCCCAAGAAACAGAAGTAATAGGACATATTTTTACCAACCAGTTTCTAGTAAGTTTCTAAATCCTATTAATTCTCTCTCTCTCTATTTCTCTCTCTCTCTCCCCCCCCCCTCCTATTTAGTTACTTTTCATTTGTAATAGAATAGCTAGCACTGTTTCTATGCAATTCAGAAAAGCATAAGAAATGTTCCTTTTAAAACCAGGGTATTCATGTTGATGATGTTTATAAAGGTACAGAATATATTTCAAAATACAAAACATGAATATATCTGTACAGTTATTCATACATTGATTTATCTTGCACTTTTTATATTTGCTGATGTGATGGCTTTTAGATTTTTTATTTATCGAAAAGCTTTGGCTCATCCCAATATTAAATTTTGTATTTTCTTCTTCTTGGGTGAAACAAACAAAATGAAACTGTCATTGTTTATTGAACTGCAGATATAAACCTCAGCTCCTGTAAGATCCTGGAATTGGAGATCTGGTTCCGAGATTTTTTTTTTTTGTTCCAATAACCTTTTTTCTCGAGTTGCTATATGTAAATTTCTCCTCACCACTGATTCAAAATATTTAGAGCTCCAACAAATAAGATTTAAAAAAAAAAATAAGATATAATCCCAGTAATCAATAAGATTAACAAATGAATATAGTTATTCTTTCAGAAAATTTAACCAGAATGACTTTGCATTACCACACAGAACCTTCCCAGTTATAGGATCTGAAGAATCATTTTCAAGTAAATATAATAAAAACATCATTCTTTGACCACAAATTTTCTTTTATATTAAAGAAGCAATTACCAAGCACAATCTTTTACCTTTATACATATATTTACTGCTGCAGAAGCCTAAACACCTTTCCTAACAGTCTTTTGTTTAGGGGAAAATTAAATTATACAACTCATATCTTTCATCTGACTCCCAAACTTGTCAGCATAGTAAGATTAATGTGTAGCAAACATTTCTTTGACAATTCCTGTATTGATTTTATTTATTAAATTGTATAGTACATGCTTCTGAATATTTGCTACAATGTGTGATAAGATTTAATTGTGAGATGTAGTGAATAGTTAATAGCTATAGTCACCTAAATTTAATGGAGAGAGACCATGTTTGTGAATGAGAAAACTCGTCTTATTTTAAGTATGCTAGCTTCCCTAAATTAATTTATAAATTGACATTTTACCTGGCATCCCACTGAGCAAGATTTCTCAGCAAACCTGAAACAGATATTATGAAAGTCATTGGGAAGAATAAAAGTAGGTCTAAAGCTATTTAACAAAAACAAGACAGCAATACTTATTCCAAGGTAGAGTAATTAAATGGTTAAACCTAATAGCTTAATAGCTAAACCTTCCAAAAGAGTTCTTGCATCTGATTTATGCTTTCGTTGCTGAAGGACTAGAAAGAGATAAATGAGGATTTGAAGACTTGGAGAGAGCAGGAAATATTCAGAGGCAGTGGGCTTGAGACATCTGTTACCTTTTCCCTTATCCATGGCGTTATTTCCCGGATGTAACTTGAGCTTACTGATGATATCTGTGCAGAGGAGTGGTGTTGACACCCATTAGATTTGCAGTGAGTCAGGAGGGGTAGGCGAAGACCCTCTGTTTCCTCCTTAGTTATAAGTCTCGGATTATTATTATTTTATATAAATAGGAAAAGCAGGTGGCAGTTGCAGGTACTATGGTGACCTGAGCTGTCAGTCTCTCCTGGTTGCTCTCACATGCATATTAATTCTTGGTTCTGAATAGTTAGGGATGTCCTTGTACACATGCTTAAACTAGTGCTTCCCTTATTGTTATCAATAGAAAATGACCCTTATTTGGCATCAGATGGTTTATTTTCTTTCCCCTAAGATGGAGCCTCACTCCAAGAAGTACTCCAGGAGCTAAAGCACCCAGCTCTGCCCTAAATCTCAGCCTAGGACCCACAGCAGCCCTAACAGGTCCAGCTGATCATTTGAATTTGGCTGATAATTCTGATGATGATGTGTTGGGCAGAATGCAATCCAGCATGTTCCTGCCCAGTTTTATTGGCTCTGCAATTTTTAAAACTCCTAAAAGATATTTTGTCAGTAAAAGAATCTGGCACACGGGGAACAGATCATTATGTAATGAGGCGTTATTTCCCATGGTCTCATAACCATTGCCTGTTTTAACTGTTTCACATTATAATATCAATAAAGCCTCGGTCATTTATTATCTGCCTTTCACATCTTCTCCTTTCACTAAAGACATTCGGAAAGGTCAGAGCTGCTGTAGGACCCCGTGATATAGAGCAGCATGGTGCTTTGCGCAGTAGCAACTCTCACGGCGTTAGGGACTATAAACTTTTCTAAATTGAATCATAAAAGTTTATAACTAACGAAGAAGCTCTTTTAGGTGAGTTTCATGTTGTTTGGTCGTTTGAACTATTCCACAGATGGAAGCAGATGGTGAGGTCGTGAAGTGGGTGAGCATTCCGCATCGTAAAATGCAAACGCGTTTTTCTCCGGTGTTGGTGATGTAGCAATGTAGTCACAGGGCGTTATGGGTCACCACCTGATTTCTATGAAGAGCAGCTACTTTACCATGACAATCAATATAAGTAAAGAAGTGGCTGAGGCTTCTGCTCTCAGAAAAGCGGAGGAGAGCAGCCAACTGATCTCCTTTTAGTAAAATAAATATGTTTTTCTTATTTTCTCCTTCAAATGACCTTGACCAGTTCCATTCCTGCAATGGGTCAGGTACAGTTTAACCGAGAAATGAATGGAAATTTATTATTAGCAAAGAGCAATTTTAAAAAGGAGATTGATTTCTCAGAAGGCAAATGGATTAGATGGCAATTTTTTTTTCTCCCAATATATTTTTTAGTAAATTTATTGGGGTGACATTGTTTAATAAAATAAGTAGGTTTCAAGTGTACAATTTTGTAAAACATCATTTATAAATTGCATTGTGTGTTCACTACCCAAAGTGAAGGTACCATATATTTGACCCCTTTTACTCTTGACTACCTCCCCCCTTTTCTTCTGGTAACTGTTGTTTGCGCCTGTGAGTTTTTGTTTGTCTTGTTTGTTCATTTGTTACTTTGTTTTGTAGCCCACACCTGAGTCAAATTATATGGTTCTTGATACATATATACAATGGAATACTACTCAGCCATAAACAAGGATGAACTACTGTCATTTGCAACAACATGGATGGATCTTGAGAATATCGTGCAAAGTGAAGTAAGTCAGAGGTGGTGACAGGTGATCAGAATCTAGATATGTTTGACTGTAGAGCCAACAAGATTTTGTGTAGATCTTATGTGGACTGTGACAGAAAGGAGTGAGGGATGGCTCCACGGCTATGGGCCTGATCAACTGAAAGATGACCAAACTACCGCTTTGGGCAAGCTGAGTTTGAGATGTCCATTAGTCATCCAAATGGGGACGCCAGATAGGCAGCTGGGTATTTGACAGAGTCTAGCATCAAAGACAGAGGTCTGGATTAGAGATATGAATTTGGAAGTTATTGACATCTATGACATTTAAATCTATGTATCATGTGAGATGTGGTATTTAGGGTTATGAAACTGGATGAGGTCACTAAAGGCGTGGGTGTAGATAGAGAAGAGGTCTCAGAATTGGCTCTGTGACTAGCTCAGTAAAAATGGAATTAATGAACAAAACGAGTGAGTCATAAGAGCAATGAGCACACTCCTCCACAAAGTGGTAACTCAGATAAACAGCACTAAACACGTAGTCCATGAAGGCGACGATATGGAGTTACATAATGTGAAACGTGGCTTCTTCTAGATCCAGGATGGAAGTGGAGACCTGATGAGGAAGGGGGCGGTGAGGTGAGAAAGTAATAACAACTGTTCACTGTTCATTCATTTCTCCTTTTATTTCAAGGGATAAATCTTAAATGACTAATACATGCGAGGCACTAATCTCTAATCTTGAACATTTGGCTTTTTTTTTTTTTTTTTTTTGGTCATGTAGCATCAGCTTTTTTTTCCTGATCACCTCAATTTCCTTTCATTGCGTCTCCCCAGTTTGGTGAAATCCTGGAGAGTGCAATAAACCCAGAAACCAACACCACTTTGGTACTGCCAGGAGACAAGATGTGTGACCTAAGCTTGGCCAACTGGACTCTGTATCCCAGGGTTTTGGCTTTCTGGTGAGGAAAGAAGAAATGGTTCATGCACGTGGTCTCATAGACTATAATTCAAGTCACAAATACAAGCGACACATTTTAAATTTTCTAATAGCCACTTAGAAAGTAAACAGGTTTCACTAATTTTAATTATAGATTTTATTTAACTGCAAATACAAAATATCATTTCAACATGTAATCATTATAAAATTTATTCATGAAATAATCAGCATTATTTTCCTTGTACTGAGTCTTTGAAATCTGGTGTGTATTGCACGCTTACAGCCCAATGCTACACTACTCAGCACAGCAACATCAGCCACACCGGCTGGTCGAGGAGAGTAGGGTTAAATTCATTCATTTCTATAGCAGCTCCTTGATCAAACTATCTTCTAAAGGGCTGTTCCAGCAGTTTGTGCTCCCTGGCCCTTCACAGCTCCCTTGGTTCTTGCTAAGTCCTTTCTAAGGTATTCCTATCTCCAGAGAGAATTGAGTCTGTAAGATTCCAATGGCTTTGAATATAGTTTCTTTTGCTTAGGTTGCTGGAGTAATTTCCTGTTACCTGTCCTCAAAGAAGCCTGTTACTCAGTGTGCTTTTGCCTGAAGGGGATCCTGCATAGTGAAAAGCAACAGGAGATTTCTCTTAAAGGATCCGTGATTTGTTCATTTCACACGGTAAATGTTACCTGGCCAAGGGCACTGTGTCCTAGGAGAGCATACCTCTATTGTGATCTCCCAAAGTTAGACCTGGATTCACAGTTCTCTTGTATGGTTTCCAAGATGGTGAGTGATTGATAGCTGCCCAGGACTAGAATGCAAAATAGATTTCATTACATTTTGGCTAGAAAGCTTTCTTTGTCTTTGTATGGGTTCCTTCTTGAGGTTTTGCTTCTTACTGTAAATTTGATGTCTTACTTTATCCATCCAGTAATTAAAAAACTTAACACCCTCATTAGTGGGAAAAAAATATAAACTATTAGAATCTCTTCCATTTATCTATGTGTTTACAGACGCACAGAAGATTTGTGTTAGTATCTTTAGAATGCAAAGGTTAGAAACACATTTTTTAAAATTATTAATTTGAGAGAGAGAGGCAGGGAGACAGAAACATTGATCTGTTTCTGTATGTGCCCTGACCGGGGACCTAACCGGCAATCTTTGAATATCAGGATGATGCTCTAACCCACTGTGCTATCTGGCCAGGGCTAGAAACACATTTCTTTCTTTTTTTATTAAGTGAGAGGCAGGAGGCAGGGAGGCAGAGACAGATTCCCGCATGTGCCCCAACCGGGGTCCACCTGGCAAGCCCTCTACTGGGCAATGTTCTGCCCATCTAGGGCCACAATCAAGTTATTTCAGTGCCTGAGGCAAGGCTATGGAGACATCCTCAGTGCCCGGGGCCAACTTGCTCAAACCATTGGAGCCATAGCTGCGGGATGGGAAGAGAGAGACAGAGAAAGAAGGGGGAGGGGTAGAGAAGCAGATGGTTGCTTCTCGTGTGTGCCTTGACTGGGATTCAAACCCGGGACTTCCACACACCTGGCCAATGTTCTACCGCTTAGCCAACCAGCCAGGGCCAGAAATACATTTCCTTAACTTCAGTTGTGGCCCAAATACTTTATCAACTCCAACAGGGAGATACATTGATTTGGGCTATGGTTATGAAGTTACTATTTGATTTTTTTTACCTAATTAAAATAAAAAATAAGATGATGTTTGGGTCTGCATTTAAGTCATATTCCTCTAAAGCAACTTTGGTTGAGATTTGAGAACGTGAGCTCCTGGAGCCCTGCAGATGCTGTGTGCATCCTCATTGTAAAACTAGTTATTCTACCACATGTGAAGTAGGTGTCAAATGAGAACTGGTATGTGCAAACCTTCTGGCAAGGGGACATATAAAAAGCATTAGACAAATGGAAGTTCCCTGTCACTCATGCCCCCTTTAGGATGGCTAGACTAGGGAAAAGAGAAAAGCAAGATATTTGCGAACATACAACTTAAACTGAGACCCGAGTTCTAATCTGGAATTTGCCACACCCTTGCTATGTGAGTACAAGCAAGTTGCTCACATTCTCAGAGCCTTTGTTTCTTCATCTATAAAACAGGACTAAAAATACCTATTTCTTACTGTTATCATTAGGATCAGATGGGATATTTGATGCGTCTATTTCCTTCACATAGTAAATACTCAATAAATTGTAGCTATTGTGATTTGGCAACCAACATGTTTCCATGACTCTAACTTATTTCTATTCCTGAGAGTAAATACTCCATAACATATTTAAAACAGCTTAATACTTACATTTGTTTACTCTGTCTAGCTCTAACTATTTGGTTCATGAGACTACAATAGAGCAAATCATATAACTCACAATTTCCTAAAATGTTTTGAGAGCCCACACCTGCCGTAAGATGTAAGAAAATGGGTCACCAGAAAAATGTTTTGTGTTCAAACAGGATTGGGGAAAATCTTGATGAACAAAATTCAAGTCCCTGTTTTTAGTACAGGACTTGTCAGAGCCTTAACATATTAGCATGAATTGTGCATTTCCAGAGGCTGATAGTTTTCTAACTTATTTGACCAATAAGCACATTATCCTGGGGTCAGGGTTAGTCAGAAAACATATGAAGAAGGGATGGCCTCGCTGTGCTACCGCCTACCTGCCAAGTGGCAGAAGACAATCCAACTTGCCCGGAGCAGCCATTACGAATGCAATCTACTTGCTCTTGGAAGCTGGACTTTTTTTCCCCCCCAAATTGAGTCGCAGACTATGAGGGAGAAAGAAATTGCCTCCCCACTGTTCACACGTCTGCTCTGTCTGTAAACGTTAGGAAATGCCATAAAAAGACATTTGAATTCCTGCGGTAATAAATATGCAAATATGCAAGGCTGGGGCATCATTCCACCCCTTCTACCACCTCAGAGTCCCTAAACACATTTGAATCTGTTGACAAAGCTTTTTAAAGCCAACTAGCTGACTTTTTCTTTTGTGTGTTTGCAATTCATTAAACCATATTTCCAGGGAACTTGGATGAAGAGCGCTCTCTCTCTCTCCACACATGTTCTCTTCCTCCCTCCCTTCCTCTCTCCTTCCTTGTTCCTGGCTCCCTCTTTCTCTTTCTTTTCCCTAATTTCTTATTCCTTGGTAGTTTTGCCGCTGGTTGGGAAATTGACACAGTCATCTGCCTCCCAAGCACCAGAACGTAGTCCCTCATGTTTTGTGCCATTGGCTAGATCAGTGCTGGTCAACCTGGTCCCTACCGCCCACTAGTGGGCGTTCCAGCTTTCATGGTGGGCGGTAGCGGAGCAACCAAAGTAGAAATAAAAAGATAGATTTAACTATAGTAAATTGTTTTAGAAAGATTTATTCTGCCAAACTTAGCGAAAATCCGACATAAAGTACTTGGTAAGGAATTATTATTATATGCTTTAACTTGCTGTAACTCTACTTTATAAATTTTATAAAATAAAGGTACTTCCCTACTTTATCAATCACCATTACTGTGGATCTGTGGGTGGTTAGAAAATTTTACTACTAACAGTGATACAGAAGTGGGCGGTAGGTATGAAAAGGTTGACTCCCCCTGGGCTAGATAATTACTTGACACTTGTTATCTACAGTTTCATCCTTTGTTCCCAGCCTACTACTGACATCAAAGGTTTGTCTTCAGAGGAATGAAGTCCTGTTCTTTATGTAGGATATGTTCTAGTTTGTTCCAGATTTCTGTGCCTGAGTGCATCTTAGGAAACAACATTCCATACTTCCATCACTATTTAGATGTGCAGTGATGTTTCCATCCAAAGCTGAATGGGGAAAAAAAAACTTATGGAGCATAGACATACCTATTGCTCAAAGCTTACACTGACAGTCAAAGAGGCCCATTTTTGAAGGTTTGCATGATGCTACTTGGGCAAAATTTCTTTTAGCCTCTTGTGCACTCATTATATTTAATAATAATATGCACATTTTTCAGGATCCTAAGAGTGATGATTATTAAGGCAAGATATAGTCATGTCTGTATATTTATGGGAATAATTTGAGCTTTGCAAAATTGAGGTGGAGCTGGGGTACAGCATAGACAAGGAGACAATAGACAATAGACAATAGACAAAGCAGGTTCTGCACCATGGCGTCAGCTTCCCTCTGTATTGCCCGCTCCTGTAATTCCAGGGCCCGGGAGGATGGTTGGCACATAGTAAGTGCCCAGTGACTGCTTGTTTAAGAAGCATATAGATATTTTCAAAGAGTCTGCTTCAGCTATGAGCACTTGTCTCCTATTTACCTACAGAGTCCCATATCATGACTAAGTAATAGAACGTAATAATTAATACTGGCCTTGGAGCAGAGAGTGTTGAGAGTTGGGCCTGGGGTCAGCCTGTCTCAACTGTGCCGCTTTGTGCCAGTTGTTGAGTTTCTCTCTACTTCACGTTCTCATCTCTGCAGTGGAGACAATGAGAGCTACATTGGACTAACTGCAAGGACTGAGTGAGACAGTGTATGTAAAATAGCTTTGCATAGTACCTGTAAAAGCCAGCATTCTCAACATATAAGCTGTGTACCACACTGGCTTAAATTGGGTATACCCTAGTTTGACTAGTATATAAGATGATGCTACATAATTCAGATGGTGTATAAAAAACTTGATAAATGCAGGTATTAGGTCCAAAATGAAAATGTGGCGTGACATTATGTTGTCAGTAAAGCACTGTCCCCTACGCCTGCCCCCACCCATCATCAGGGCAATAGTTGATAGCCTATGTCATAGAATGCCTTATAAATATTTATTTCAAAATATGGCTCTGGGTCAATAATTCTCAGTAAGGGACAATTCCCCTCATTCTCTCCCCTCCCAGGACATGCAGCAGCATCTGGACTGATTTCTGGTTGTCAGCATAGGCAGGAGGTGACATGTGCTACCGTCTTGAGTGGGCAGAGACCACAGATGCTACTAAACATCCTACAGTGATCAGTAGGCCCCACAGCAGAGAGGAACCATGGAGCCCAAACTGAGAAACCCTGCTGTGGATTTTTGGTTTTAAAAAGAACTTTTTAAAGACTCTGTCAGAGTCAACAATTCTTGAAGATAAGTGACTTATAAAATTATATATTTTCAGACTTTGAAAAAAGGTTAAGTGGCATGGCCCAGTTTGGCTGTGAGAACTGGGTAATGAGATCCTGTTGGGGAGCCCCAGACCATTTCTCTTCCTGGAATACATTTGCAGGCTGCAGGATCAGCGCAGCGGACTGCAGTCCGAGGATAACACCTCAAGCAGAAGCCCTGCTTTGGAATGTTTTTAATGAGTTGTTTTTCAAAATCCAAATGCACTGACTAGTGACAAAGATCCCAATTAACCCAGATTCCACTAAAAATAGGAAGAGCTCATTGCATTGATGCAGAATTTCTTCATCAGATGGTAAAGCAACCCCGCGAGGTAGGCAGAGAAAATTAATTCACAATAATAATAATAACTACTGTTCACTAAGCATGGGTTTTGCGTTCAGTACTGCTCTAGAGCAAAACGAGGCAGAAGTTAGAGTCAATTTTTAGTTGGAACAAAAATGATGTTTTACCATGACCATATAAAAGTGAATTTACAGCTTTTAAGGTATTTGTTACTTTCATCTTTATCAGTTTAAAACATTCTATTTTCAATTTAGGTCATACAACATACATACATAATATAGTATAGTTTCACATGCAAAATGATTATACATGTATTGAAATGTGTTCAAAATATTTTAACTGAGAGAAATTCATGGATTTTTTTTTAAATGAGGGTTGGGATAGGTGACCAGTGACATTGTAGTTAAATTTGGAGGAGAGTTAAGGTAAAAAAAACAAAACGAAACAAAGAAAGAAAATTCTTGTAGGATAGAGAAAGTAGGATTTAATATTTCTCAAATACCTTCTAGGCCCTCCTACAGTGTTTGCCCTTGAAGGATTTACAAATGCAGGTATACCTAGCCTCCACTGGTTTCTCCATTTCCATAGCCTGGGCCAGCAGAGGATGCCAGACTGCCTGGACCCGCCTTTTCCTGTGTGCCCACGTCCATCAGTGCCTCTGCTTAGACAGGTCACACCACCTGAGTCCATCAGATTTAGACAGGTCGCCATCACCTGAGTCCATCAGATTTAGACAGGTCACATCACCTGAGTCCATCAGATTTAGACAGGTCACACCACCTGAGTCCATCAGTGCCTCTGCTTAGACAGGTCACATCACCTGAGTCCATCAGTGCCTCTGCTTAGACAGGTCACATCACCTGAGTCCATCAGTGCCTCTGCTTAGACAGGTCACACCACCTGAGTCCATCAGTGCCTCTGCTTAGACAGGTCACACCACCTGAGTCCATCAGTGCCTCTGCTTAGACAGGTCACATCACCTGAGTCCTTCAGTGCCTCTGCTTAGACAGGTCACACCACCTGAGTCCATCAGTGCCTCTGCTTAGACAGGTCACACCACCTGAGTCCTTCAGTGCCTCTGCTTAGACAGGTCACACCACCTGAGTCCATCAGATTTAGACAGGTCGCCATCACCTGAGTCCATCAGATTTAGACAGGTCACACCACCTGAGTCCATCAGATTTAGACAGGTCGCCATCACCTGAGTCCATCAGATTTAGACAGGTCACACCACCTGAGTCCATCAGTGCCTCTGCTTAGACAGGTCACATCACCTGAGTCCATCAGTGCCTCTGCTTAGACAGGTCACATCACCTGAGTCCATCAGTGCCTCTGCTTAGACAGGTCACATCACCTGAGTCCATCAGATTTAGACAGGTCACACCACCTGAGTCCATCAGTGCCTCTGCTTAGACAGGTCACACCACCTGAGTCCTTCAGTGCCTCTGCTTAGACAGGTCACACCACCTGAGTCCTTCAGTGCCTCTGCTTAGACAGGTCACACCACCTGAGTCCATCAGTGCCTCTGCTTAGACAGGTCACACCACCTGAGTCCATCAGTGCCTCTGCTTAGACAGGTCACACCACCTGAGTCCTTCAGTGCCTCTGCTTAGACAGGTCACATCACCTGAGTCCTTCAGTGCCTCTGCTTAGACAGGTCACACCACCTGAGTCCATCAGTGCCTCTGCTTAGACAGGTCACACCACCTGAGTCCTTCAGTGCCTCTGCTTAGACAGGTCACACCACCTGAGTCCATCAGATTTAGACAGGTCACACCACCTGAGTCCTTCAGTGCCTCTGCTTAGACAGGTCACATCACCTGAGTCCATCAGTGCCTCTGCTTAGACAGGTCACACCACCTGAGTCCATCAGTGCCTCTGCTTAGACAGGTCACACCACCTGAGTCCTTCAGTGCCTCTGCTTAGACAGGTCACATCACCTGAGTCCATCAGATTTAGACAGGTCACACCACCTGAGTCCTTCAGTGCCTCTGCTTAGACAGGTCACACCACCTGAGTCCTTCAGTGCCTCTGCTTAGACAGGTCACACCACCTGAGTCCTTCAGTGCCTCTGCTTAGACAGGTCACACCACCTGAGTCCATCAGTGCCTCTGCTTAGACAGGTCACACCACCTGAGTCCATCAGTGCCTCTGCTTAGACAGGTCACACCACCTGAGTCCTTCAGTGCCTCTGCTTAGACAGGTCACACCACCTGAGTCCTTCAGTGCCTCTGCTTAGACAGGTCACACCACCTGAGTCCTTCAGTGCCTCTGCTTAGACAGGTCACACCACCTGAGTCCTTCAGTGCCTCTGCTTAGACAGGTCACATCACCTGAGTCCTTCAGTGCCTCTGCTTAGACAGGTCACACCACCTGAGTCCATCAGTGCCTCTGCTTAGACAGGTCACACCACCTGAGTCCTTCAGTGCCTCTGCTTAGACAGGTCACATCACCTGAGTCCTTCAGTGCCTCTGCTTAGACAGGTCACACCACCTGAGTCCATCAGTGCCTCTGCTTAGACAGGTCACACCACCTGAGTCCTTCAGTGCCTCTGCTTAGACAGGTCACACCACCTGAGTCCATCAGTGCCTCTGCTTAGACAGGTCACACCACCTGAGTCCATCAGTGCCTCTGCTTAGACAGGTCACACCACCTGAGTCCTTCAGTGCCTCTGCTTAGACAGGTCACACCACCTGAGTCCATCAGTGCCTCTGCTTAGACAGGTCACACCACCTGAGTCCTTCAGTGCCTCTGCTTAGACAGGTCACACCACCTGAGTCCATCAGTGCCTCTGCTTAGACAGGTCACACCACCTGAGTCCTTCAGTGCCTCTGCTTAGACAGGTCACATCACCTGAGTCCATCAGTGCCTCTGCTTAGACAGGTCACACCACCTGAGTCCATCAGTGCCTCTGCTTAGACAGGTCACACCACCTGAGTCCATCAGTGCCTCTGCTTAGACAGGTCACATCACCTGAGTCCATCAGTGCCTCTGCTTAGACAGGTCACATCACCTGAGTCCATCAGATTTAGACAGGTCACACCACCTGAGTCCATCAGTGCCTCTGCTTAGACAGGTCACACCACCTGAGTCCTTCAGTGCCTCTGCTTAGACAGGTCACACCACCTGAGTCCTTCAGTGCCTCTGCTTAGACAGGTCACACCACCTGAGTCCATCAGTGCCTCTGCTTAGACAGGTCACACCACCTGAGTCCATCAGTGCCTCTGCTTAGACAGGTCACACCACCTGAGTCCTTCAGTGCCTCTGCTTAGACAGGTCACACCACCTGAGTCCTTCAGTGCCTCTGCTTAGACAGGTCACATCACCTGAGTCCTTCAGTGCCTCTGCTTAGACAGGTCACACCACCTGAGTCCATCAGATTTAGACAGGTCACACCACCTGAGTCCTTCAGTGCCTCTGCTTAGACAGGTCACATCACCTGAGTCCATCAGTGCCTCTGCTTAGACAGGTCACACCACCTGAGTCCATCAGTGCCTCTGCTTAGACAGGTCACACCACCTGAGTCCTTCAGTGCCTCTGCTTAGACAGGTCACATCACCTGAGTCCTTCAGTGCCTCTGCTTAGACAGGTCACACCACCTGAGTCCATCAGATTTAGACAGGTCACACCACCTGAGTCCTTCAGTGCCTCTGCTTAGACAGGTCACACCACCTGAGTCCTTCAGTGCCTCTGCTTAGACAGGTCACACCACCTGAGTCCTTCAGTGCCTCTGCTTAGACAGGTCACATCACCTGAGTCCTTCAGTGCCTCTGCTTAGACAGGTCACATCACCTGAGTCCTTCAGTGCCTCTGCTTAGACAGGTCACACCACCTGAGTCCTTCAGTGCCTCTGCTTAGACAGGTCACATCACCTGAGTCCTTCAGTGCCTCTGCTTAGACAGGTCACATCACCTGAGTCCATCAGTGCCTCTGCTTAGACAGGTCACATCACCTGAGTCCATCAGATTTAGACAGGTCACACCACCTGAGTCCTTCAGTGCCTCTGCTTAGACAGGTCACACCACCTGAGTCCTTCAGTGCCTCTGCTTAGACAGGTCACACCACCTGAGTCCTTCAGTGCCTCTGCTTAGACAGGTCACACCACCTGAGTCCATCAGTGCCTCTGCTTAGACAGGTCACACCACCTGAGTCCATCAGTGCCTCTGCTTAGACAGGTCACACCACCTGAGTCCTTCAGTGCCTCTGCTTAGACAGGTCACACCACCTGAGTCCATCAGTGCCTCTGCTTAGACAGGTCACACCACCTGAGTCCTTCAGTGCCTCTGCTTAGACAGGTCACATCACCTGAGTCCTTCAGTGCCTCTGCTTAGACAGGTCACACCACCTGAGTCCTTCAGTGCCTCTGCTTAGACAGGTCACATCACCTGAGTCCATCAGATTTAGACAGGTCACACCACCTGAGTCCTTCAGTGCCTCTGCTTAGACAGGTCACATCACCTGAGTCCATCAGTGCCTCTGCTTAGACAGGTCACACCACCTGAGTCCATCAGTGCCTCTGCTTAGACAGGTCACACCACCTGAGTCCATCAGTGCCTCTGCTTAGACAGGTCACACCACCTGAGTCCTTCAGTGCCTCTGCTTAGACAGGTCACATCACCTGAGTCCATCAGATTTAGACAGGTCACACCACCTGAGTCCTTCAGTGCCTCTGCTTAGACAGGTCACATCACCTGAGTCCATCAGTGCCTCTGCTTAGACAGGTCACACCACCTGAGTCCTTCAGTGCCTCTGCTTAGACAGGTCACACCACCTGAGTCCTTCAGTGCCTCTGCTTAGACAGGTCACATCACCTGAGTCCTTCAGTGCCTCTGCTTAGACAGGTCACACCACCTGAGTCCATCAGTGCCTCTGCTTAGACAGGTCACACCACCTGAGTCCTTCAGTGCCTCTGCTTAGACAGGTCACATCACCTGAGTCCTTCAGTGCCTCTGCTTAGACAGGTCACACCACCTGAGTCCATCAGTGCCTCTGCTTAGACAGGTCACACCACCTGAGTCCTTCAGTGCCTCTGCTTAGACAGGTCACACCACCTGAGTCCATCAGTGCCTCTGCTTAGACAGGTCACACCACCTGAGTCCATCAGTGCCTCTGCTTAGACAGGTCACACCACCTGAGTCCTTCAGTGCCTCTGCTTAGACAGGTCACACCACCTGAGTCCATCAGTGCCTCTGCTTAGACAGGTCACACCACCTGAGTCCTTCAGTGCCTCTGCTTAGACAGGTCACATCACCTGAGTCCATCAGTGCCTCTGCTTAGACAGGTCACACCACCTGAGTCCATCAGTGCCTCTGCTTAGACAGGTCACACCACCTGAGTCCTTCAGTGCCTCTGCTTAGACAGGTCACATCACCTGAGTCCATCAGTGCCTCTGCTTAGACAGGTCACACCACCTGAGTCCTTCAGTGCCTCTGCTTAGACAGGTCACACCACCTGAGTCCATCAGATTTAGACAGGTCGCACCACCTGAGTCCATCAGATTTAGACAGGTCGCACCACCTGAGTCCATCAGATTTAGACAGGTCGCCATCACCTGAGTCCATCAGATTTAGACAGGTCGCATCACCTGAGTCCATCAGATTTAGACAGGTCGCATCACCTGAGTCCATCAGATTTAGACAGGTCGCATCACCTGAGTCCATCAGATTTAGACAGGTCACACCACCTGAGTCCATCAGTGCCTCTGCTTAGACAGGTCGCACCACCTGAGTCCTTCAGTGCCTCTGCTTAGACAGGTCGCACCACCTGAGTCCATCAGTGCCTCTGCTTAGACAGGTCACACCACCTGAGTCCATCAATGCCTCTGCTTAGACAGTTCGCACCACCTGAGTCCATCAGTGCCTCTGCTTAGACAGGTCACACCACCTGAGTCCATCAGTGCCTCTGCTTAGACAGGTCACACCACCTGAACTGTCTTCCTCATTCCTCTCTGCCATCCTGTATTTTTCAAGACCCTGCCTTGATCTAATCTCATCTACAAAGACCTCCTTGAGCAACTCTGATGGAAGTGAGATTCAGCCCCCTCGGAAGTCCCAAAGCAGTGGGGCAGGTCTAATCGTCTCATATGATCCGGGAGCTCTTTGAAAACATGGTTTCCTGGTCTTCCCTCCAGTGAGTCTGATTTAGTAAATTTAGGCAGGGGGTGATGTTGGTTGGGCATTGCTTGGGACTCCATTCCTAAAAGCTGTGCAGTTGATTCTAATGATTTGTCATGCCTGGAAATCAACATGCAAGAGATCTTGTTGATGGGATATTTACCACATGTCCCTTTGCAATACCCTTTCTTTTTAGAAGTTATCTCACTTTTCTATTGGCTTGTGGATAACTCAGAGTAGGGATTGATACTGTTGCTGTTTTACCACAGTAGGTAATCAAAAATTATTTATTCTTTATAAGAACTGAAAGATGGATGAGTCTTAAATGCACTGAACTCTTTGTAGAATTGATGTCGGAGGGGCAAGTCCCGAGTGGGGATTCGCGCTCTGAGCCGAGAGGGTTCTTGCCTTCGCACAGGAAGGAATTCAAGATGTGAGCCAGACAGAGGTTAAAAATGGAAAAGCAGGTTGTGCTGAGCAGAGGGAACAAGCAAAAAAAAGCCACTCTACAGAGAGAGTGGCGGACTCTCCTCACGAAAGAGGAGAGAGACCCCAGTCATATCTAGAGGTTGAGCTTGTATGTTTGTAGTTTGTATAGAATATTGCTGGTATGAGGAAATAGAGCAGGGGTCCCCAAACTACGGCCCGCGGGCCACATGCGGCCCCCTGAGGCCATTTATCCGGCCCCCACCGCACTTCTGGAAGGGGCACCTCTTTCATTGATGGTCAGTGAGAGGAGCCTAGTTCCCATGGAAATACTGGTCAGTTTGTTGATTTAAATTTACTTGTTCTTTATTTTAAATATTGTATTTGTTCCCGTTTTGTTTTTTTACTTTAAAATAAGATATGTGCAGTGTGCATAGGGATTTGTTCATAGTTTTTTTTTTATAGTCCGGCCCTCCAATGGTCTGAGGGAGAGTGAACTGGCCTCCTGTGTAAAAAGTTTGGGGACCCCTGAAATAGAGAGTGGAAAAATGTTGAGATTAAATTTAACCTTCCCAAGATATATTTTTTGGTCTGTTTTCCCTTTATGGTGTGGGTCAATAACAAGGTACCGGTGAGTAGCTATTAATCAATCTTTGCAGGAAGTTTCTTTGTTGGGGAGGTTCTTGGTGGGGGGATTTATATCTTCGGTTAGCCAAGTTCCCTGCCAGGCAGGGGGGATCAGGCCCCTGACTTAACTTTGTTTGACTTAAGTTAATTTATATAGTTCCCCGTGTCCTTTTCCTAAGTTAAAATAACCCTAGGAGATAGCGTAAAATACTAATGCAATTAATGGAGTCCTGAGGAAAAAGTAGGTAACAGCAATAATTGAACTAATTTGCATGTCAATAGGTAGGCTTTCATTTTTCATTCTTGAATTTTTATTTCAAAAAAGAATGTTCTCAAATGCTTCCCATGTGTTTCTTCTAATCGAAGTAAGTGATCTTTCAAAAACTTAAACCATTTCTATAAATTTCTCTCAAGTTATCTCTAGCCAAGTAATGCTCAAAGGATTTTATTTTTAATGAGTGGAGCTGTGAATTGGAAAACAAATATGCGGAAACCTATTAACAGGCCCGCAAATGAGGATAAAAAGAAAGAAATGTTCTACTCCTCAAAGAGGGTTCTAATTTACATGCAAATGTGTGGAGGAAAAAGATGTGTGCTGGAATTTATTTTTAATGGATTGCAGATCTAGACAGGAGAGAAGAGGTACAAATCGATGGCCTTTCAAACCCACTGCTGGTCAGGACTGCCAAGAAATGGGCCAGTGTCCTTAAGGATGAACTATTTTAATAATAATCTTGCCACATGAGAAAAGTTATTAATTCATTCAATTAACAGTAGCATTCAAATTATTCATTAGTGCAACTCTCCGAATAGAATGAGAATTTCTAGGAAGTTGTCCATGGCTCTGTCTTCTGCCGTGGGAGAGAGGCTGTACTTTGCAAGAATACGCAACTACTTTAGTGAACTATAATGACCGGTGGATAGGAGAATGCGAGCATTGAGTGCCATTATGAATTTGCTCTTAGCGAACAATTACAGTTAGCTATTTGGATGTTAGTCAAATAGGCCTATTGACTATTTGTGATTTTAAAGAGTTTAACTCTTTAAAAAATGTGTGGAAATAAGCAATCTTGTTATGTTTAAATTTGGGTTTTTGTTTGTTTGTTTGTTTCATAAATAGAATGCTTCTTTGCCCTCTTTCCCTAAAAGTACAAGTCCGCAGCTCATTGTGCCAACCAAAAAATGTCACGAGAACGGAATCTAAAGGTTTCTCATCTCTGTTTTTCCTGGATTCGGCCTCACCCATTCCTCTGTATAGACAACTTCATTTTGCTGTCAGTCTAGTAAGAAGCCCATTGGCAGGCAGTATTTATAAAAGCCTGCAACAGCTCAGGAACAAGGACCTGACCCAAGAATCATTTTCACTGAGACCCTCTTGCTTCAAAGCAGGTGCAGCCATCATGGCACCAAAGAGTGTGCCTTCCTGCCATTTTTCATTCTGATGACCTCTGACAAACACATCAATTTGTTTTCTTGGAATAACCAAGCAAAACTCTTGCTTAGGCAAAGGAAGCTTAAGAAATTTGATTATATCAATACATGCACAATATATATAAGGTCTACTGGAAAGTTCTGTTCGTTTTTAGAATAAAACAAAATACAAATTTTTCTTACCGTCAATAAACTTTATTAAATAATATAATTGTCATTATTATTAATGATTTCTTGCCAGCGAGAGGGCAATTTGTATATCCCATTTTTGAAAAATGTTTTATCTTTTTCATTTTTCTGAAGCTGGAAACAGGGAGAGACAGTCAGACAGACTCCCGCATGCGCCCGACTGGGATCCACCCGGCACGCCCACCAGGGGCGACGCTCTGCCCACCAGGGGGCGATGCTCTGCCCATCCTGGGCGTCGCCGTGTTGCGACCAGAGCCACTCTAGCGCCTGGGGCAGAGGCCACAGAGCCATCGCCAGCGCCCGGGCCATCTTTGCTCCAATGGAGCCTTGGCTGCGGGAGGGGACGAGAGAGACAGAGGGGCGGAGGGGTGGAGAAGCAAATGGGCGCTTCTCCTGTGTGCCCTGGCCGGGAATCGAACCCGGGTCCTCCGCACGCTAGGCCAACGCTCTACCGCTGAGCCAACCGGCCAGGGCCAATGGTTTATCTTTTGATGTGAAAAATTGAACCAGTGCTTGTTTGATATCTTTTTCATTTTTGAATTTTTTGCCCTTCAAAAAATTTTGTAAGGACAAAAACAAGCGATAGTGGGAGGGTGCTAAGTCCAGGGAATGTGGTGGATGCGACAGAATTTCCCAGCCTAGTTCTGCAATTTTTTGAAGAGACCCCAAAGCAGCATGTAGCCTGGCATTATCATGATGTAGTATGATGTTCTTCCTATTGAACATCGCCAGCCTCTTTTCTAAAGTTTGTTTTAGTTAATTTGCTATGTTAGTATGTATACATTAAGTGATAAAAATAGAGAGGCACACATGCACCAAATAAACATGTGCTTATGTGTTGAAACTTGTGATAGAAACGGACAGAACTTTCGGTAGACCTTATACAATATACAAATGTATATATATACGTTATGTATGTATTTTATATGCAGTAGATGCATTATGTTCTTTGTCTAGGTTGTTCATCCCATGCTATTCCTCTGCTCAAAACTCGTCATGGCATCTTAGCCCTTGGAGAATCCAAAGTCCCCACCATGGCCTCTGAGGCCACAAGAAGTTTACCCCTTTAGCTCTCAAACCCAGTGAATCACTCCCAGTTTTATGTGCCCAACTTCAGCCACAGTGGCCTTTTTTTTTCCTTGAACTCATCCTGTTTGTTCCCATCTTAGGATCTTCACTATTTGGCTCCTCTACCTGGAATGCTTTCCGTCCTGAATGTTCCATGGCTGCTCCCCCCATACCCACCTTTTTTTAAAAAAAAAATCCAGCTCTCACCTTAAATATTACCTCCTAGAGAGATCTTCACTCGTCTCTCTAAAAGACATGGAGCTCTCTTTCTCAAGGGCCCTCAGACCTGAGCAAAGGTCACAATCACCTGGAGGGCTTGGTAGAGACCAACAGGCCCATGCCAGAGTGTGTGACTCAGTGGGTTTAGGTAAGACACAAGAATGAGCTTTCCTAAAGGTTCCCAGGTGATACTAAGACCCCAGATCTAATCTCTTCTTGAGAACCACAGCCCTACAACATGGTCTGATTTCAATTCTCAGCCTGGCATACCACTATCTGGTATTTTTTTCTTGTTCTGTAAGAATCTATTTTTTTTGTCATGTCCACTAGAATGTAGGCTCTATGAGACCAAGAAACCGGTTTCTTTTGCTCATTACTGTATCCCCAGTGTCTATGATGCCTAATACATAACAGATACTCAATAAATACTTGTTGAGTCATTCATTCAGCAAACCATCCTTCTGCATAGACATTCTGTGCCAGGTGCTAGGTGAGGAGCCAGGAGAACCAAAATTAATAAGCATGGTACTTTCTCTGACGGGCTCATAAATTGTTGAGGAATACCCCTCCCCCCAACATACACACAATCTCTGATACAATGTGATCATTGCCATAGCAACCCCATTGTCACCTGACAGGAAAAGATTTCGGTTAAAGTGTGGTTTTCCAGCATTTGGATGGGAATGAAGAGTTTTCAGAAGCACAACCTAGATTGGTATTTTCATAACCTTGAGCATTCCCTGTGTCTCTGGACACAGACATGACCCTGCTGACTGGGGAATGAAGAAGACTTACTTGACTGGCAGTCTCTCAACAGAGCTCATTAAGAATTTGCTGTTTTAAAATAACTTTAGATGGAAAAATAGGTGAAAATTTTTTTTCTTGTTTGTACTCACGAAGCCAAGCAGAAATAGGCGCTTGAGTGTATCCTTGTTATCAATGGATCTTTCCAAATTCATTTTTTTAAAAAGAAAGGAATTTAGAGTCTTCACATGTGACCAAAGAAAACAGAGATTTTTATTTTTTTTTAGACACAATAAAGTAAGAATATCTAGTTGGGTAAGTTTCATCAATTTCAAGGAGAAAGATAAATGCTGAGTTAAATCTATCTGGCCCTTTTTCTTAAAGGTCAATTGAAACTTGGCCACCTGTCTCCATTGGGTAGGACAGGTCTCCTCCTTATGTTAGAGATAACCTACCTACCTACATTCAGCCTGTGAATAATCATTTTATTTGCTGCTGAGGAAAGGAAGGTAGATCATTCTGTAAATAAGCCAAAAAGACGTCCGATTCTTCAATTCTCAAATTAAGACTTTGTTTATCATTAATTTTCATAAAAAAATAAACACGTTTTAATGCTTTGAGGGCATCAGAGGTAAATAAAACCAAACCAGATTACAAAATAAATTGGTGGAAGGTTGCCTTTGTATTTTACAGCAATTAGCTGCATGATTGGTTATTGCTTTGCCTTGTTCACATTGGAAAATCAAATTTGAAAATTAGGTTGGGAATAATACACGGCATTTGCTACACTTATTACCAATTACTTTTCTTGAAGGCTGCAGTTATGCATAAAATAATTTGCATTTCAATGTCGTGAGCACAATTCCTGATGTGGAAAGTTTCATTTAAAATTCTAACCTGAGAAAGGAATTCATTAGTTGACTATTACCTTATGACTTTGGGCTGTTGTAATGAGAAAGTGGCATTAAAAATTATTTGTCAAGCAATTGCTTTTTGAGGCCGTTGGTGTTTACAAAGCGTAAAAGATGCATATGTTTATGAAAGATGGTTTGTTGGAGATCAATTTAGCTACTCATATATTCATTGCCTCTGTGTTTTGAAAATTCTGATTGCCAACACCAAATTAAAGTCATTGCTGTTTTGAAAAATGTTTCTACATTTTATTATTGCCGTGTTCTGCATGTTGGGTTATAAATATTTATATATACCTAAGTGGAATTATGTATCTTAGTGGCTCCAGAGGTAGATATACTGAAAAGAAGACTGTTTTTGGCAAAACAGACAAACAAACAAAGAAGGAAACCAAAAACCCAACAATAACGACGAAATAACATTACCCGGAATCAGTCCTTCAAACTCTGTTTTTGCTTTGTAGCATATTCTTTTCGAGCTCTAATGACACCCCAGAGGGAAAAAGGGAACAAAACCAATTTTACATAAGCAGTGATGTGGAGGTCTCTGACTACTACGGCTTTGCTCCATAATAAATTGTGTGTCGTGTTATGGACATCCGATTTGAAATCCAACCTTCTGAAACATCAAAAGGACTGTTGTTGTGCTTTCTCTGTAATTCCTCGGGCTAATATTTCCACCCCTATAATGATCATTGCTTTTGAATACTGCTTGTTAATTATATGACTTGACTCACTCCTTTAATTAAGTACCTCAGGAAACTGCCAGATTTCTACTTTGGTTGGGGCCAAATTGATCCATTTTGGACAGACACATCTAGGTGACGTGTTTCTTGGGGGTGAGGGTACGGGATTCATCCATCGGAAAACTCTTGTTCCAGCTCATCCAAGGAAAAGCTCGTTGACAGGCTTCATTCCCCTCTGAGACTTGTGACAGTAGCCACGACAACAATAATAAGGGCTGATATCATAGATCCACTGTGAAAAATGTGACAGGGGCTACATTTGTTTTCTCATTTAATCCTTGCCTCACCTGCGATAGGTACTGTGTTGATCCCCCCATTTTAGGGATGAGGACCTTTGTGCTCAGAGAAGTTGTAAAACTTGTTCAAGTTTTTTCTGTTAATAAGGGATGATAGGCTTTGCAAACCTATAACCTTCCAGAATATAATCAAACTGGGATTTTCACTGGATCTAGATGATTTTAGTCGGGTGACTTTGAGTCATTTTAAAACGAGTTACACAGAATGTCTCGACTTGAAGAAAGTTAAGTTACCACCTACAGGAGAAATATTCTTGCAGACTCTCTGTGTTGGCTTAAATTGCTTGTGCGATCATGTTACTTAACAAACAGGTGAAACATTGACCATCTTACTTTTATTTCTCATATTCAAATATAAAACCCTGGCAGATGAACAATTTTAAATAAAACTCTAAAAACTAATAAAGCTAGGGTTGACGATATCAACTGTTATGCTAATAATAGATGTTTTATTGCTGAATCCTCATAAAGTAAAATTTCTCCTCATAAAGTAAAAATGTACTAACTGTAAGGTATTTTTCCCCGCCGAGAAGAAAGGAAGAGGGCTCGTAGCTGCAAAGTGTGGAATAGCAGACGGCTTTATTGAGTACAGAGCGCACATCCTGCCCGGCAAGGTTCCCTGGCCCCGAGGAAAGAAAGAGAAATGGAGGTAAAAAATGGAGGCTAGGGAAGTTGCATGGATTAAACCGCGTGGGAGATATTTAAAGGGTCCCTCTAGGGAAGTGGAGCTATTATGACGTGGTGAAATTTCACTGGCTGGCAGATGATCGCTTCTTTCCAAATGGTTCCTGGGAAGCTTTCTTTGGCGGGCTTGATTGTGGGCGGTCCTAGCCAAAGTGGGCGGGTCTGAGTTACCCACGTGACCATCCCTCCATCCACCGACCTTACACTAACCACTAGAACCTAGGGTTTCTTGATTTTAATGTGGTTCTTAGAGTTCATGCCAGGTGATGACTCCATTCTCACACCATTTTTTTCTGAACTGCTCATTTCTTCAGTATACTGTGGCATTTTATACCATCCACGGGTATGAATGGGTCACTTACAGATTACATCCACTTCTGTTCTTCTCTTTGTAAAAGAGAGATTAAATTACAGTGGCGTAACACAACCTCAACTCAGTCATGCTTTGGTATTGGACAGTAGTGACAGCACTCAGATACACAATAGCTATGATAGATATTACTACCACCTTTTTGGTTCCTGCTCCCACCCCTTTCTGAAACAGACAAGAAGGGTATGTGTTCCCACCTGCAGGAAGCCAGGTGTAGCGATGGACATGCTTTGGCCAGTAAAATGGGAGTGGGAGCAGTAAAAACCAGTGTACAACACTCCAGGTGCCCTCAGCTGCCGTCCCTGGGGAACACGTTTTGACATTTCTATATGACTGAAGTAGCCTCCATTGCTGAGCCAACCCATGGTCCTGCAGTGAGAAAGAAACCTTAGTTGTGTTAGTTAATTGCTGAGGTTTAGAATTGTGCATTACAGAGGCTGGATTTGTTCTAACCTGATGAATGCATAAATCACCTACATAATCAAAAATAATATCATCGTGTTTATTTGAAGAGGGTATTGTTGTTTAATGAATACATGGAATTGAAAAGGTCACTTGGGACATCCTTAGCATCCTAATATATTCTTAAGGCTTTCACGGAATCCTCAGTCTGGGGTTTGAAAACCATAAATCGCTATAGAGAATTGCTCCTTGCTCTTGTAAATGACATTTTCTGATACTACCTGGATATAGTTGCCTTTTTACTTAAAATTATCTGAGAAGTTATGCTCAGTCTCAAGAAAATGTTGCCTGGTCCTAAATTGACTAGGTCCAAGGAGATGAAATTTTCTGGATATTAATAGCCCACTTGGTCTAGAGAAAATCCTTTCGTGTCTAGAACTTCAGGAGAATACGGAGAAGCTGTCATTGAGTGCTTATTCTATTTCCATGCTTGAGCGCAGTGTTTGTGGCCAATATTCTAGGTTGGTAGATCCAGCACCTATTTCTGCCTACTCCTCTTCAGAGGGTGAGGAAGCTAAGCTCCTACATTCACAGTCTTGCTTACAGCTGGCTGTGACCTTGGGATGAAGTCTGGCCTATACAACCTAATCTGAAGTCATTCTGGGTGGATGCTAGAACAGCTGTTACTTTACCAATAAAAGTGATGGCTCGGTCTGGCTGTTCCTTGCTGTGAATACAGGTGTAATAGCTGGAACCACAGCAGCTGTCTTTTGACTTCCGAGGGAAAAGCCAAGAGATCTCCCCCTGTGGAGCCACTGAAATAACAACAGCAATTGTCTACTTCCAGATTTCTTTCTACCTGAGAACAATGTATTTTAAATTAGGCTTTTAGTTACTCATACACGTGGTCCTCAGGGTATGACAGTCTCAACATAACGACATTTCCAGTTTATGATGCTCACTCCCATAAAAACTTTAAGAAATTGAGATGTGTGTGTTTGGGCTTACACAGTTGTGTTGTACTTACCAACTACTTGGGTGAACTAGTTTAGTTGTGCATGGTGGAAGAATACACAGTAACACAATATGTTAGTGAGGAAGTTGGTGTATCCTAGTATGCTTACCTATGCTATTTTGGGCTGTTAAAAGCACAAGTGTTTCGTATGTGTTAGGCTAGGGTGTGCTTCAACTTACACCAAAATTCGGGTTACGTCACTGTTGTAGGAATGGAACTGCGTTGTAACCCGAGGATCCCCTGTATAGGAATGCAGCTCCTACTGACCTTCACATACATTCTCTCCCCGAAATCTCACATAATGCAGGGTAGGATTATAAACAGTAAGGGTATAGCTATTCTAGAGGTCAGAAAAGGAAAATCCATGTAGGTAAGTTAACTGTCCTCCTAGCAAGCAAGCATCACATTCAGCAGTGTGTAGTTTTATATATAGTTGATGATGAGAGGGCCCGCTTCATCATAGTTTATCATAGTTCATCACCATTATATTTGGTGATGTATCTGGAATATGCTTCCCAAATCTGTTAGATGAATTGATAAAGGGAACAGCGAATTACGGAAGAATCCCAGCTCACGTGCCGACATGAAAACCTAACTCCTCATCTGAGACTCACTTCTGATCTCCTTTTGCAGGTTGTACACATTCGCACCACGGGGTTGTCCTTTAGGGGAAAAAAAAATGCCTCATAGGAAAAAATCTATTCTAAAAGGGTTCTCTCAAAATTACAAAAGCCATCACCAAACACTAAGCAATTCTAATTAGCAAATTCCTCCTGGCATTGTGCAAACACCCAAAGGGAAGAGAACAACCAGAGATGTTTGAAAAATTTTCCTGGGGGAAGCGGTTGGGGAGGAGGAGGAATCTCGGTCTGCTAATTAAAAGAATGAACTAGAGCTAAAGAGCCGTGTGGGACCGTTGTCGTAGTAACGCGATGCAAGTAAGAAAACATTTCTTGGGGTTGCTATTCAGGATAAAACCTTCCTGGTCGAGAAAGTGTGGCTTCTGAGGCAAGACGCCAACTTTTTAGGCCTAAACTTGCAAGCTTCTGAAGCATTTATGTCCTGTCAGTCACAGTAATCCCCAGACAGGAGGAAGATTGCTTATAATGTTATGCAAATAGCCAGCAGAGAGAAAAACGCAAGATAATTTCCAGGCATCATGTGTTAATGTTATTAAATGTCATCAAAAAAGAAATAATTGGAAAGATTCATTCTGTCATATCTTCTTTCTTTGAAGCAGCTAAGAAAACTTTTAGATTTTAGTAATTATGTTCAAATCATATTCAAATCATTATGTTAGAATGCATTAAATGTTATTATTTAATCAATAGATCAGTTAGCTATTGCTATGTAACAATTCCCCTCCCCCAAATGCAACTGGTTATGAGTCTGTGGGTCTGCTGGGTGATTGTGCGGGATTTGACTAATTGTAGCTGAGTTCATGGCTGTGTCAACTGTGAACCAAGTGAGCTCTGTCAGATGTATAGGAGTTTGTTGGTTGGACGTGGGTCCAGGATGGCCTTGGCCATCCGTATGATTTGTCATCTGTAGTAATTTGGTCCAGGCTTGTTGACATGATGGAGGCAGGGCTCCTAAGAGGAGCTGAGGTATAGCGGTATCTCTTGAGTCCCTGTCTCAGAACTCACACACCATAAATGTACTGCTCACAAAAATTAGGGGGTATTTCAAAATGAATATGAATGTGCAGATACTCCAGTACTTTTTTTTTTTTTTTTTTTTCTGAAGCTGGAAACGGGGAGAGACAGTCAGACAGACTCCTGCATGTGCCCGACCAGGATCCACCCGGCACGCCCACCAGGGGGCGACGCTCTGCCCACCAGGGGGAGATGCTCTGCCCCTCCGGGCGTCGCTTTGCCACGACCAGAGCCACTCTAGCGCCTGGGGCAGAGGCCAAGGAGCCATCCCCAGCGCCCAGGCCATCTTTGCTCCAATGGAGCCTTGGCTGCGGGAGGGGAAGAGAGAGACAGAGAGGAAGGAGGGGGGCGGGTGGAGAAGCAAGTGGGCGCTTCTCCTATGTGCCCTGGCCGGGAATCGAACCGGGTGCCCCGCACGCCAGGCCGACGCTCTACCGCTGAGCCAACCGGCCAGGGCTACTCCAGTACTTTCAGCCTTTTGTATAGTGCATTTTCACCAGTGAAATAAAAGTTGGTTTTGCATTTATTTGCATAATCAAACAACTTTCTTTGACTTGTCATTGCTTTTCTGTTGTTCTTGTTTAATAAAAAAATCCAAATGCTTCTTTTTTTATTGCATTATATTCATTTTGAAATATCTCCTAATTTTTGTGAGCAGTGCACCTCTGTATTTTTATCAGCCAAAAATGACCAAGATTAGCTCAGATTCATGGGATGTAGAAAGAGATGCCATCTCTTGGAGGGTTAATTATAAATGGTGTGGAAATAAGGAGGGCTGAAGAATTGGAGATTTAAAAAAAAATAATGCTACCTCATAAGATGCTCTATCTCTTTCTCAATTTGAAAACGATTTATTACTGTTCATTGTAAACTGTAAGAAGTGGGTTTCTGCACTTGAAAGTGTGGTACCATCTCACGTGAAAAAGATAGTCTTAGAAGATAGCTCATCGTTGTCCAGTTGGGGCAAGGTTTAAGAGGATTTCAGTTGATGTGCAGTGTAGAGCATGTGTTTATGCTCAGCCCGGATTTAGGCCAGAGGGCTACCCTGGAAACTGAGATACAGGACTCCACATCTCTGGACTACCTGAATTTTTGGGAGGAGGATACCTTATACATAAAATAGCACTGATATATGAACACATATCAGGCAAACCTGATATATTGAGGAAAGATATGCTAAAACAGGGTTATATAAAGAGATTTTAAAAATATTTATCATCTACAGATTAATTTACATCAGAAAAATACAATGCAACGTACTCATACTGGCTACGAGATATTTACAGGGGAAAATTTTAAATACTAATTCATGAAGCAGTGTGATCTGGTTGTAATTCAAGTTCCCTGTTTTGTTTTGTTTTTTTCCTCCTGTGAAATCTCATTTTCTCTTAATCTCATGCAGTATTTATTTCAGAAGCCCCATTTGTTTTTTCTTATATTTCATTTGTCTCCACATTATGTTTCTATTTTAAAAAACACTTGAGGCTAAGCGGAGTTGCGGCGGGAGATGCCCGATGTTGCGGTCTGAGCTGCGGCCTGTGGCGCAGTGGAGCGGGCCAGGGACCACTGACCTCTGAGACGCACTACTTGAACAGCACGTGCCAGAGGAGGCAGTCCAGGCAATCTTGCTCAGCCTCCCTGGGCAAACAACAGTACCAGCTGTCCCCGCGGCGATCTCCGCAGCAGCAAGGAACTGGGGTGAACTTCCAGGAGGAGCCTAGGCAGGCTTTCTTAGCTGAGACCCCAAGAAGTGGTGAAAGCTGCGTTGGGATATATCCCAGAGAGCCGGTTTTAAGTGCTAAACCAGGTTAGAGTTCGTGCAGCTATGATCAGGAACACAGACAGCCATAAAGAACAGGGGTTTTAGAGGTCACTTAATTATTTAGAATATGTTAAATGGATTTTTTTTTCTTTAAACACTTTATACAATAAGCACTTTGAAGGAAGTTTTAAAAAGGTAAAAGCAGGACCATGATGCTCTTACACTGACATTTCGTCATTCCATTTCATTGTGGTGCATGCTTTTTACGGAGTCTTCTTCATATTTAATTTGTATCGATTTTCAACTTAACATCACATGAAAAATCATTAGAAATGGCTGCTGAACATCCTGCTAATGAATGTTTTAGAATTCCCTTTCAGGAGAGACCTTATTTTTCCTGCTAGGAGATTGAATATATAGCTTCAATGAATTGCTTTGCATAAAACAGAATCATTTCCTCAGATGTACAGATGTGCAAATAAACTGAATCAAAAACTATGAACTTAAGATGCAGTTTCTATTATTTACTTATTTGTTTTCTTCTTTTCCAAGTGAGAGGAGAGGAGGGGAGATAGAGAGACAGACTCCCACATGTGCCCTGACTGGGATCCACCCAGCAACCCCAATCTGGGGATAATCTAATGCTCTGCCCATCCGGTGCCAGGCTCACAACTGAACTACTTTTAGTGCCTGAGGCAGAGGCTCCTCAGAGCCAACCTCAAAGCCCAGGACAATGTGCTCGAACCAATCAAGCCACGCTGTGGGAGGAGAAAGGGGGAGGGGGAGGAGTAGAGAAGCAGATGGTTGCTTCTTCTGTGTGCCCTGACCAGGAATCAAACTTAGGACACCACATACCAGGCCAACGCTCTACCACTGAGCCAACCTGCCAGGGCTAAGATACATTTCTAAATTGGACATATACAAAGTATTATACTGGTCAGGCTTCATAGCCTCAAAGAACAGAGTGCCAGTCACAACATACCTTGACCTGCATTGGTTATTTTAATTTGTGCTTACTGAATTATAAGTGCACATCACATTCATTAGCAAATAAAGAGCTAAATATTTCCCCACGCTTAGTCATTAATTACTCCTTTTTCTTCACTCTTGTTTTCACCTATGTATTTCAATCAGCTGACAATGCAATGAAAACATTAACTATGAAAAAAAAAATACTCTAGTGTATTTACAACAGCAGTTTAATAGCTTGTCAGCAGATTCTGTCTGTCATTTTTGGATCTTCTCATGTTGACCTATTTTTCTCCTGATTAGGAGTCATATATTTCTACTTCATGGCCTAGTAATATTTGATTGTATTCAGGATGGTGTGACTTTCCCATTGCTGAATGTCTGGATTTAGTTGTCTTCTTTTACGGAGTGTTAAGCTTGGCCATGGCAGGCAATTAAGGAATCTGCATATCTGTTTGGTGTATTCCACCTCTTCTAAAACTTCTGTACTGTGGCTATAGAACAGATTTAGCCATACCACTAAGGCACAGCCTGTTGTTGTGAGTCGGGGGCGCAGAGAGAGAGAGATCAGCAGACAGAATCATCAAGGACTAGCAAAGGACCACCGCTCATTCAGGCAAATGGCCTCGAGTTCACTCTGTGTCCTAATTTTATTCACAAGACTTCAAAAAGCTTGTTTACTGAGAAATTGGTATAACATCAAGTGTAACTTTTACTTAAAGATACATGGAGTGCACCTGCAAGATAGCTTAGTAACAACACAATATCAGAAGGCATTAATTGCTATTGCTTCTATGGATCCCATAACATTCCTCTCCTTATCTTAAGGGATAACCTTGGAAAGTACAGAAATCTTATGAGAATGTTTTACTGAGAAAAGCCCAGCAACTGCCTTCAGTCACATAGACCTGTTTCAGTGACCCGCCTTCAAGTCACAAAACAATTCTCTTGGCAAAACATTCTTTTCTTGTTGGCTGTGTTCCCATCCAAGGTCATGCAATGGGTTATTCCACTGCAACAGCCCTTCTTGGGACTCTGCTCCATGTTCTGAGTAGTGAACAAAGACTGTTCACTTGGGTTGGGGGGTTCTTGGATGAGCCATAATCTCACTTAGCTTTTAGCATTGTTCATTGTACAGCGTCCAGTTATTCTTTGTAAAGTTTGGGTCTACATTCACCCAGCTTACTACTCAGAAGAGAACCCTGTGCATGTAGACACTTGGGGTTCCTTTTCTCCACAGCTCTCTTTTTTCTGGACCTCTACCTTGTGTCTTCCAGCAGCCTCAGCCTCTGTGAACTCCCATCTCTATCTTCTCAGCTCAGTGAGATCACTCTGCCATCCTCTACCCTCTCTGTTCTTGAGCTCAGGCTAGAGTGTGACTGTGAGCATTGACTTGTGACATTGACGGGGCTCACTTTCTTTGTGCTCTTTAGGAATCGCCATCCTTCACTGACTTGTCAGTGCCTGAAACAGTTTTTCCTATATTTTGTCCCATTGTTTTTATTTTTTTATTTTATTTTATTTTATTTTTGTATTTTTCTGAAGTTGGAAACGGGGAGGCAGTCAGACAGACCCCCGCATGCGCCCGACCTGGATCCACCTGGCATGCCCATCTGGGGCATTGCTCTGTTGCAACCAGGACCATTCTAGTGCCCGAGGCAGAGGCCATGGAGCCATCCTCAGCACACGGGCCAACTTTGCTCCAGTGGAGCCTCAGCTGTGGGAGGGGAAGAGAGAGACAGAGAGGAAGGAGAGGGGGAGGGGTGGAGAAGCAGATGAGCACTTCTCCTGTGTGCCCTGGCCCGGGAATCGAACCCAGGACTCCTGCACGCCAGGCCGATGCTCTACCACTAAGCCAACCGGCCAGGGCCTATTTTGTCCCATTTTATAGTTTACAAGTGAAGGGTCATTACTATGCCAGGTCCCATGACCAGAATTAGATGCCATTTTGAGCCAAAAGTCTCACCTAATGAACTATCTACAACAAGTATCTTCTCCTGGGATGTTTCAGCTAGACTGCTCCTTCGCATTTCTTCCAAGTGACTAGCCACATTGTAGTAGGAAAAGGACGCTAATTTTTAATATTTTATTAAGCATATTAAACAGCTAAAACATTAGTATAGAAAGAACCCTGACTGAAAGGCAACATCCATAAAAATCATGACAATCTATTATCTTTTGCCTCACTATATTCTTACTGCTGTATTGGCAGAAATGATAAGAGATGTGATTCTTTTCAGTAAAATCCTGGATTAGAATTACATAATCACTCATTTCTGAGAAGCTATTTAAATGCACAGCATTTTAAAAGGTTGGAGTTCACAGTGGTAGAAACAAGCATGTAACCTTTATTTTATTGTTATTGTCATTGTTTCTTACCATCTTTCAATAAGGACACTGGTTTACTTTAAAATTTTTTTCTTATGAATTTTTTTTGCATTTGGATTAACTTAACTATAGAAAAAGAGTTAAGTTTGACATTATTCTGGTACATGCAAGTCTTTGACAGTTTATTCTTTTTTTTAAAATTTATTTTATTTTACTTATTCATTTTAGAGAGGAGAGAGAGAGGAGAGAGAGACAGGGGGGAGGAGCTGGAAGCATCAACTCCCATATGTGCCTAGACCAGGCAAGCCCAGGGTTTCGAACCGGCGACCTCAGCATTTCCAGGTCGACGCTTTATCCACTGCGCCACCACAGGTCAGGCCAACAGTTTATTCTTTGTCACAGTGCCTGCTATGGGAAGTATGCCCCTGAAAGATTTAATAATAGTGTAATGGTGATTGTTTTTTGGCTTGTAACTCCTAAAAGAACACCACACACCCCCAAAAATAAAAAAACACAAGGACGGTAAGAAAATAATGCCTGCTTTTCTTAATTTTGCATTTGGGCTAAGTCTTTAGTATAAGTCCTTATTAATAAAACTCTTAGTGGAAGTAGCATATTTAGATTACATGTTTGATTATTTCCCCCTTAATGTACACTGATTTTTAAAATAATGTTCATGACCCCAGGCTCAATTTTTATGAACATTTTTCAATTTGTGGTCCATTGAAACGGGACTACAAATCATTTGCCACATCAGTGCACTAATGAAATGTTACATCACTGAATCGCCCAGCAACAGCCCCATGCTCATCGGTGGAATATTACGTGTGTGTGCACGCACACACATACTCTCACCACCTGTACCCTGAAGCAGAAACCTAATCTGGCCATATTTCCCCGTTCTGAAGAAGATATCTTGGTTCCTATGGACAAACAAAGCAAATGACAGTTGTTGTGGAGGTAGCAATTTGAGATTAATGGCCTACTCAAGTGTGAAGACTAAAAGAAATGATAGCCAGTTAGAAGTATTAATCATTTCTTGACAGCCTGCCCTAATAGCACCGTAGCTCTGTGGTAAATTCTGTTTTCAGACTGAAATCATTCGGTTATATATCATCTGTGTTTGTAACAGTTCTCCCAGTTTCCAATACAAAATCCAGAATCAAGAAGGCACTCAGGAGATAGGAGGCGGAGGGGTGATGCATTTTCAAAGAACCGGGAGCTTGGTGTCATCTTTGATTTTGAGTTAAATGCAAACACGATGATATTAATAATATGACCGAAGAGCATTCCCTTTAAGCCAGAGATAAAAAGCACATGCAAAATAAGCAACAAGCTCCCTTTCAAGATGATAACTCACTCTCAATGCCATGAAATATAAATATAAGTGGGGTTGTGGCCCTGTAGCTTGTCTGAGCTATCCATGTGTCTCTTTTTTTTTTTTTTGAGTTTTTTTTTATTAAATTCAATGCAGTGACATTGATAAATCAGGGTACATATGTTGAGAGAAAATATCTCTAGATTATTTTGACATTTGATTGTGCTGTATACCCCTCCCCCAAAGTTAAATTGTCTTCTGTCATCTTCTATCTGGTTTTCTTTGTGCCCCTCCCCTCCCCTAACCCCTCTCTCCTTCTTCACCCCCTCCCCCCTCCCCCAACCTCCCGCCCCTGTTGCCATCACATTCTTGTTCATGTCTCTGAGTCCATGTGTCTCTTGATAGCATATGCCTATTTTAAACACTGTGATGATGGGTTGAAATCGTGAGGGCTCATTGTCCATTAGTGGAAATTGCAGAGATGTATTTGCCATTACAAATGGTCATTCCAACCATAACAACCTTAATTTAAAATACAGTTAATATATATTTTTTTGCACCAAGCCTCTTAAGTCCCTGTGCTTCAGTGCCCTCTGTCGGGCCTTATCCCCTTGTCCCTTGCTCTCAACACAAAAGGCAGAGCCATTCTGCTCCAGTCTTGGTCAGGCCCTGCAGACCCTTCTGCTTGAAGCCTCCCCATTCCGTCTCATCACAGAGGAAATGCCTGCGATAGGGGTGGGGCAGCTAGGACCAGAGAGCCAAGTCTAGCCTGTTGCCTATTTTTATAGCCAGTGACCTAAAAGAAAATGTTTTCTTGGGTTTTTGTTTATTTTCTTTACATTTGTAAATGGTTGAAAGAATAAAAAAAAGTAATAATTTATGGCATATTATGGCATTCAAATTTTAACATTTGTAAGTATTTACTTGAACACAGCCAATGCCCCCTGGGTGGCACAGTCTCTGTGACAGCATCTGCGATCCAGGAGCCAAGTTGAGTAGTTGTAGAGGAGACGGTATAGCCTGTGAGTCGAACAGTACGTACTACCTGGCCCACTACAGGTGAAAATGTGCCAACCCTTATCCTACGTCCACCGCAGAGCCACTGAGCTGTCACCTGCCATTTCCCCCAACAACCATGCAGCTCAGCCACATCCTCCTCGCTGCTGTTCTTTGAATACAGTGGCTTCTGTGTTGCTCTTCCTTTGGCTTCCAATGCTTCCAATGCTTAGATATCTTCCTAGCTTTCTTCCTCATTTGCTCAGGTGTTTATTCAGATTGTGCCTTCCTCCATATGATCATGGGGTCTCCAAGGTTTCTGAGGCAGAGAGCGGGGACACACTGGCTCTGAACAGCATTGGCCTGGGAGCTATATCCATCACTTCTATGTCTGCTCCCATCCCAATGATTATGTTTTAGGTTTTAACAGGAGTATGCATATGGCTGAGGGGGCCAGTACGGAGGCCGGCCGGGAGACTAGCTAGGAGGCCGTGGCTGTCGGTTAGGCAGATAGGATGGCGGTAGGAGGCTTGATTTGCAATCAGTGGCCCAGACCTCCTTGGTTGGTTGATTTCCTTTACCAGGGTCCTCATTCTCACTTTGGTCTGAGTTAATACTATTTGCCCTTCTCCCTTGGCCCCATTTCTGGCCTCTTCTCTCAACCCAACTCTCAACATGCAACTTGGACTGTGTATGTATCCCCTTACTGAGAGCCACCATTTACCCTTTCCAGAACAGGTCTATTTTCTATCTGTAGAAAGGACTCAGAGTACCTGTCCTGTATTTAAATTTATTGCCATAGATGCTCTTTGTTATGAATCCACATTACACATGGGCATAATGGATGCGATACACGGAACACGTAGGCCGACTGTCATTTGCAGAGCCCTGTGTTTACATATCATGAACGAAGTCAAGCTGTTGCCATTTTTCTTCTAGCTCAAAATTCTTTGGCATCGAATCAGTCCTCCCATATGTTTCTGATAATAAAACTTTCTTGAAGTCATACCACATTTCTGTTGCAGCCACGGAGAAGGCTGCTGTGGCCTGCTGGGTGCTGAGAACAAGACAGGCTTCTTGTGTCTCTGCGTAAACTCTGCTCCTGAGCAGAGAGCACCCACGACTTGTCCAACGGCCAACTTTGGTTTGTGTTGAGAGCCCAATCAATAATTACAACCGGTGATTAAATATAGCGTGGAGACACCAGTTGCGGGTCAGTTCATTCACCAGGGAGCCCCAGGGAAGGCAGCCTGAGAACAACACAAAGACATTAGTCTGAGAATCAGGAGACCAGGATGCTAGTTCTTTCCTGCTAAGCAATTCTGTGGCGTAGTCTCTCTGTCCTCCCTTTTCTTATCTGTATAACATGGAGGTCAACCTGGCAAATCCTAAAGGCTCTTTCATCGCTAAAATTATGCTGTTATATACTGCGGACAATCAGATTGGGAGATTAACCAGGTCTTTTGAGTGCATCCTAAAATACATACATGGAATTACCTTTGATGAACTATCACGCAGCCATAGAAACTGGCATTTTTTTTTCTTCTGAAGCTGGAAACGGGGAGAGACAGTCAGACAGACTCTCGCATGCGCCCGACCGGGATCCACCCGGCACGCCTACCAGGGGCAACGCTCTGCCCACCAGGGGGCGATGCTCTGCCCCTCGGGGGCGTCGCTCTGCCGCAACCAGAGCCACTCTAGCGCCTGGGGCAGAGGCCAAGGAGCCATCCCCAGCGCCCAGGCCATCCTTGCTCCAATGGAGCCTTGGCTGCGGGAGGGGAAGAGAAAGACAGAGAGGAAGGAGGGGTGGTGGAGAAGCAAATGGGCGCTTCTCCTATGTGCCCTGGCCGGGAATCGAACCCGGGTCCCCCGCACGCCAGGCCAACGCTCTACCGCTGAGCCAACCAGCCAGGGCCAAAATTGGCATTTTAAAAGAATAAGGACGTGGAAAAAGAAAGAATAATGTGGATCATCATGTGGGAAAGAATTCCCAAAATAATACACTCCCAGCTTTTTTTATTTTTAAGAAACTATATGTGGATATGAAAAAGGGGGCAAAAAATATTGGTTTTACTCCTAATACTTTTTTCTGTATTTTTCAGAATTCCTAAAATCTGTCAAAGATCCTTTTATCCTTTCCCATGCCTCTCATATTTGAATTTTTGTCAAATATCCAAAGTTTGATTTCAACCACACAGACCCAAGCCCCTTCCCTGTGTTTATAAGAAATATCTGTGAAATCCCCTTAATTATCATGACATTAAATTCATAAATAATATAACCTAAATATATGCATGAGCTCGATGTAATGCTGTAACTATAATAAAACGGGAATAAAAGAATAATAAATTATGACAAAATAATTTGCATTGAAAAATATAAATGTTTGAATCTGCATTAGGTGCAACAGTGAAGTCTGTTGACCCCCCAGCTATAGATGGCAGCGCTGTGGATTTGGGAGCTTCCGAGACCGGCTGATCCAGATGTGGGGACAGAAATTCAGATACCATGATCCACATGGTTGCCAGGGATAGGATTTGCAAGAGGAAAAGGTGCTAAAGTTTCAGCAAAACAAAGCTTAGCTTAGGCTTCTCTTGATTTACACAGTGGTTTTGTATTTGCTGAAGTAATTGAATAGCAGGATCTTACATTGTGTTCCCAGTAAATGGGTTTAGTTTCTAATTGCAGTTCGTTGTAAACAGGTTTCTTGCTTATGAATGGCATTTGAAACTTAGGCTGATGGTGTGACAATTCTTCTCTGGGCAGGACTATCTTACAAGACACTTACATTTTAAGCTGCCTCCTGTCTTCACAAAATGCTTATAGGACCCCACACTAGGACAACCCAGAAATTCCCCATGCATTTCCACACCATTGTACGCCACAGGACTCCCAGATGTAGCCCAGGGCTTCTGTATTTGTGACCTACCTCTTGCCAGTGCCCACCAACCCCCTCCATCAATTCCTTGTTCCCTGAGGACAGCATGCCAACTCATGCCCCTGTATTTTTTAACATACTGATTCGTCTACCTGGGGTGTCCCACCTTCTTAGCTCCCTGCCAAAATGTCATCACACTTCATCAAATCCAAGATGCCTTTGACATGTTATTTATGCGCCACCAGGAAAGAAAAAAAAATGCTGCCAAGAAACCTATGGTGTGTCATTGACTGTAAGATGCCTCCCAGTTTCTGAGATATAAAATATGTATTCAGAATCAGTGAAAGCTCATCTTTGCCCTTCAGAGTCTGGCTGCCTTTGGGAAGCTGTTTACCTAAGTAAATCCGGATCCAGCCTCCGAGCCAGTGAACTTGCTCAAACACAGGTTTCACCAGTTGGAGCAGTGGTGCCTCCTTTTCCTTTACACTGCAAATGGGAGTATGATTAGGTTTTTGGAGAATTAAACAAGGTAATTCATATAAAGTACCATGCTTGATGTCTGGCACAATGGTAAGCCCTCAGTGATTGTCGTCATTTATTATTATTAATAACAGGCAGTTGTAATGTCACCTGCACTGTCAATTTGCCCCCAGTTCTTTCAATCAGAGGTATCACTTCTTATGAAGGAACCTCACACTCACCATGTACCATGCCCCCAATCTTACTAATCATTAAAAAGTTCAACAGGGTTCCCAGAAGTCTTCTTATTTGGAGAATAATATTGACAACTGTGTGCATGTGTGCACACACAAAGCCCTGAGAGAAAAATTTGCTCAGTTTCTAGAAATAGTGGCTAACATTTACCCTGTGTTGACTCTTGGCCAGACACTGTGCAGGCAAGCACTTCCCAGGCAGGATCGTCCTTAATCCTCGTGACAATCCTGGGAGGTAGGCATGGCATAGTCTTAATTCACAGAGGACAGACCGACAGCTTAGCTAACACAGCTGGTGTCACAGATGTGACCCGGAGTCCCAGGGTCTCTGATCCCAGAGCTGCCCCGAATCTGAACCTAGGACCTATCTATCTTTTGTTCATTTAATCAGTGTCAGAACCAAGTCTATAACCAGCGGACATGCCTTTCAAGTCTGTATCTTTCTTGCCATTTGCCTACCAAGAACGTTTATTTAATGATCTTTTTACACTTAGGGATTGGATACAATAATATTTGTGATCATTTTTCCAGCAGGTTCTTCATAATGAGCAAAGCTCTGTTAGAAAAAAAAAAAACCACAACTTTTTTTTAAATCTATCATTTCAGTCCCTACTATTATCAAATAGTAAGCCAGGTAGAATAGAGAGAGGAAAGAGGGAGTGGGATTTTATTGATAGGTCAAGCCCAGCTCTATGTTGGGATGGATTTCGGAAAAGAAAAGTGAAATAGCACTCTGATAACGCAAGCACATCAGGAGGTAGCTCCTCCTGATACACAGCAGAGCTCTGATGCCTCTCTGGGGCACAATACAATAGTGGAGCTCACGTTTGATGACTGGACATTGGAAAACCCAATGCTAGATTTGTGTTGGGGCTTTCTGGATTCAGCCCCTGTAATTCTCTTCTCTCCCCAGCGATTCACGGTCCTGAAAACAGAGCAAAGATGATGAAAATTGTAACCAACAGCTTAGTAAATATGCAGGTCATTTTTCCTTCTTACTTTGTTTGAAAAGATGGCATGGTAAATTTGCCAACTCTTTTTTTTTTTTCCTTTTCCAGGCAGTAAAGGCAGAACTATCTGTTAAGAAATGTGCCGAGCTGCCAAAATCCTGCTAAGCAGCCGCAACATCTGGAATTCAAACTGTTGCAGATATGGGGAGTAAGAAATCTATTCTCCTGCTGTTGCCGGCAGATAAAGTAACACTCATTAAGGCTCAGAGTAATGTCCAGGGATTCAGTCTGACGATTAGAATGCCTATCATCTTGTAGAAGTCTTGCCTCATGTTGCTGAAATATCATAAAAGAGCACCAGATGCTGTCTAAAATGGGGGCGGGATGTGTCCTGCTGTCTAGATTTTCTCAACTAAAGGTACTTTTATTTAAGCACATAGCCATCTGATATACAGATAAATATTTGCTTACCCCAAAACGCAACAAAATAAAAATTTTTAGTTGGTCCAACAATGGATGGTCATAATAATGAGCATGTTGTCTTATGATATCTTTTAAAGTTTCTTTTTAGTCATCAAAGAAAAGAATAAATTCTGTTGAGTGGATTTTCAGTAATTTGTACTTGTAGCTGAATTATTTCGTAAGCTTCCACTATTCCAGCCCAGGATGACGAATGCTCCCTTCGAGCATACTTGTCAGCCCTGCCTCTGCCCACATGCCCATGGCAGCCACCCTTCATGGAAGGAGCAGCTCTTTATTCCAGACCACTTGGCCATATCCTCCAAGCCACAACCGAAAGCGGGCCACACTGACGATAAAATAAGAAATAATACCTATTGATGATGAAAATATCCACGAAGATTTTGTAAAAAGAATCTTCAGTTAAGAGCTAGATAAACAGGATTTTGTTGATCTTATAGAAAACTATATCACCATGTGGCTTGTGATTCAGTATGCTATTGATATGTCTTTTATGTGATAGTGGGTATTTTCTTCAATGTCTGTAAAGCTGAGAGAAACTATGCAGGATGCTGGCATACTTGAACCACATCAGTAATAGAAAGTCACAATGTATATCTTTCTAAGGTTAAAGTGTGATTAAATTAAGTTGGTATATATATATTTATATAATATTATAACAATTAATAATATACACTAATATATATAAACCAGAGACTGCAGCATAATTAACAGCAATAGCTAATACAGAGGAAGTATAGGTTATGTTTATGCAGCTTCAAGTGTTACTTATTATTTTTCTCTTTAAAAACATTTTTCCTTTTCCTTTTTTGTTTTTAGTATTAATCATGTATCATTTTTAATGAACTATAAATATGATAAAATGCACAGATCTTAAGTGTAAATTTCAATACCTATATTCATATAACCCACAGACCTTTCAACTTCTCAAGATCTGAACTATTTCCATCACCCCAAATGTGATGCCTTGCCAGGCAGTCACTGCCCTCCCACTCCTATCTACGAAGGGTATCTGCTCTCTGGCTCTATCACTGGTCTGAGTTTGGCCTGTTCTAGAACTTTTTATTAATAGAATCATACACAAGGTACATTTTGTGTCTGGTTTTTTTCTACTTGGCACAAAAAAATTCTTCTTCGAGTAATACACGTGATCACATGTCACAATAGTTTGTTTCTTTTTTCTTGCTGATTAGTATTCTACTATATGACTTGGCTTATCTATTTTCCTACCAATATACACTTAGGTTGTTTTCAGTTTAGAATCATTATAAATAAAGTTGTACTATGAACACTGACCCAAGCCTTTATGTGAATATGTGGTTTTATTTGTTCTTGGGTAAGTAGAGAGCAGTAGAATTACTAAGTCAAGTGTTAGATGTATTTATAAATCATGTTTTACTCAACCAATAATCCTGTGAAATAATACCCCAGACACTTCCACACTCCCGGGTAGGCAGAAAGAGAGAATCTGAGTCAAAATGATTGCTCTAAATGTTACTAAAATTATTTTGTGACTTGATCTCCTAGTTTGGAGCAGCTTGCCCACTCAGGCAAACTTCATGTTTGGTGAATTAATTTTTGTGACACTACAGGCTGTCCCCTTTTCTCACACCTGGCCTATGACATTTCCCCCTCCCTCCCTCCCTCCCTCCCTTCCTTCCTTCCTTCCTTCCTTCCTTCCTTCCTTCCTTCCTTCCTTCCTTCTTTTAATTAAGTGGGAGACAGGGAGGCAGACAGACTCCTGCTAGCACCCCAACTGGGATCCACCCAGCAAGTGCTCTCTGGAGCATGCTCAGCCCATCTGGGGCTTGCTCTGTTATTTCAGTGCCTGAGGCGAGGCCCTCTTGCCATCCTCAGTGCCTGGAGCCAACATGATAAATCATTCAAGCCATGGCTGTGGGAAGGGAAGAGAGAGAGAGAGAGCTAGAAGGTGAGGGGGAGGGGTGAAGAAGCAGATGGCCACTTCTCCTGTGTGCCCAGACTAGGAATCAAACCCTGGAGTTCCACACACCAGACCAACACTCTACTGCTGAGCCAACCGGCCAGAGCCACCTATGACATTTCCTTTGTCATTCCAGGTGCTGCGCCTCCTGCTAGAACTCTTTTTTCCATGTTGCTTGCCGTAGAGGTCTTTTCTGTCCTGCTCCAGCAGTCAAGAAGGGAAGAGTCCCTTTTCCAGCTGTCATATCCTGATTAGCTTCTAAATAATTCCTTTCAGTGAGTCGCCTGCGCTTGCAACTGTTAGTGAAATAGCCATAGTTTCTTGAGACATGCACAGCCTGAGGTGAATTGAAGGTTAGCTGTCTGATTTGCCCACTTTTTCTGCAACGTAACTTTTACCACTGACAGTGTTTTGTGTACATGTGTGTAATGACTGTAAAATTCCCTCCTAGAGAAGCACCTTCAACCCAAAGGCATTCTCCACATATTTCTTTGCAAATCTACTTACTTTTTCCCAACTATCATGATACAGTTATCTGGAACTAAAGAAATCGACTTGTAAATATATGTGTCAGTCAGATGACAGGTTAAGTGTAGGCAAGACTGACATGTACGTATACCATGCAAAAGGCAGAATGAAGGCCCAGGGAAAAGGAAACCATCTTAAACCAAGGCTTGAAATATTTCACAGAAATAGAATTTTGCAGCTATTGAGTTTGATTAAATCACTAAATCAGTGAACTTTTTCAGGAAGGGGCCAATTGGAAATATTTGAGCGTCTGCCGTCTATATAGTTTCCATTGGAATTACTCTACGTTGCCATTGTAGCAGGAAAGTCACCACAGATGGTATGTCAAGGCAGAAGTCAGGGGGTTCGCCAATAAAACTTTATTTACAAAAACCCGTGTTAGATCAGATTGATCCTTAGGCTCTCTTTTGCTGCTGCCTGATCTGTTTGATTTCATATCTATCCTAAACCTGAAAAATTGATCTCCACCTCGTCTTAAAGTTGAACAGTAGCCGGTGTCATCTTAGTGTCTTTAAATGTCATCTTTTAAAGTAACTCAGCAGGTTGTACTAGTTTGAAATTGCCAACTATGCTTTGCTTTTCCTGGGTATGTATTCCTTCCATATTTCTGAGAACTGCCAACATCCCTGAGATGAATTTTTTAATTAAGACATCAATCATAAAATATATAGTTACTAAATTCTTACTTGGAAAAATGCTACAGAGCACTAAGGAAACTTTGCTGAGGAATTAAATATTAGAAAAATTAAAACCTTAATTACAGCAATGAAAATAGTATTATTTATTTAGCACTTACATGATTGGCTCTGTTAAACCTTTGTGCCTTAAAAGAGGTGGGTGTTATGATCCCCAATATAAATTTGAGGGAACTTAGTCCCTAAGGTTTTAAGTGATGTGCATAGTGTTCTAATATGTCTGAACCCAACATGGGTTGGTTGTGGAGTTGGCTTTGGAAGTCTCTAACATGCACACGAACGACTCTTTACCTCACTTTCTAAGTGGGTAAACAAGATTTGGTTTCACTGAGCTTTGACATCCCTTCAAATGCTCTTAACTTGAAATAATATTCAGTTACTCCAAAAATATGCCTGGACTCTGTGTCAGCCCCTGCTAAATTCTGGTGACACGGACATTTTTCCATGGAGTTTGCTTTCTAGGAATAAGAACGTCTAATGAAGAAAATAAACCCCTTAAAATTTGGGTGGGGGCTTTTTATTTAAAAGGAAAAAGCTATGAAAGAACTTAAGGTATTTAATTTAAACGTGAGAGTTGGAAACAAAGTCCCAGCTAACGACAACAAATGAGCTTGAGGAGAAGAATTAGTGTGCAGGAAGCACTAAAAAGAGTTATTTGTGCTAGAGCCAATCTGTGCAGGAGTCACAAGGTCACAGAAACCAAATATGGCAAATATAGACCAAAGGGAATTTATAAGAATAGTATGGGCTCATAGAGTTGCAAGAGTCACAGAAGGAAAGGAAAATTGGCACACCAGATTTGGGAATAAACCAGAACAAACGATTCAGAAAGGTTAGCAATCATTTTCTGTCTGGGACAACCTGGTCCAAGATGCCAGAAACATTTTTCTCTCTCCTTTTATCAACCATTAACATTAAAAATCCTAGGGAGGAGCAGCTGATGGTGGAGGTTTATTCACAACCAAGTCCCTTTCCCATGCCAAGAAAAGAGAATGCTTTTCCCATGCTAGCTTCCTTAGAAAGAGGCAACCCTTAGGATTATCCTACTACCAACACTAAGTACAAATGGGGAGAGAGGATTCCCAAAAGGAGACGGGAATAGAAGAGGCAGGGAAAAAAGTGTCCCTATGAAGAACATTATCTAAAAACAATCAATTGATAAATGAGTTCTCACCCAAATCTTTGATTGATTCAGATAAAATCCAGAGATTATTGTCAAGTGATAACTGCCTTATTCCATTTAGCCCAATTTGATCTTAGATAATGAGCTTTCATGTTTCCAAATTATTCCTAAAATGCAAATGGGATTCCTAATTTCCTTATCCCAAACAGTAGTAAGATATAATTATGCACTATGAAACACCTGCTAAATTAAAATGAGGTAGGTGGGGAAAACAAGGATTATGGACTAATTGAATATTGCTGTTGTGGGGAAGTTCAATCAATTTTCATTTGAGGAAGATGCCAGCCAGAAGTGGCCGTCTCTGCCTCTATTTCAGGACAGCCAGCAGCGGACGGATGTGATGCAGTGTGAGGCATTTCTGTCCTCTTCACCACATGAGCCTCTCTAGTTGAGCTCAGGAAGTTCAGTGAGTACAGTGCATGCAAGTGCAGGTGAGGTAACATCTGGTGAGGAGTGATGACCTTCCTTGACTTCTCCTACCTCTAGGTAGAAATCTTCTATTCATTTAATGTTTTCTGAGTGCTTACTATGTAGTCAGTAAGCTAGGCTAACATTGGAGTGTCATAGGAATTAAAAACTCAGGCTTTCAATAATAGAGAAGATTTCAGTCTAGTTGGGGAAACAAGGATGCTGATGTTATGATGGAAACTCAAGCTAACTGTCCAGTAGGTGCTATGGAAGCATAGAATGGGCTCATATCCAGCTTGAGATCCTAACACCGGGTCCCTGGAAGATGAGGCGTGCTTCTCTCTTACCGAAAATGTAACACGGGTTTTCCAAATATGGTTCCTGGACTGGCAACATAAACATGGCCTAGGAACTTGTTATAAATGCAAGTCTGGTGTCCCTCTCCAAGCCTACTGAAACGGTACCTCTGGGGGAAGGGCCCACAGGCTGTGTTCTAATAAACCGTCCAGGTGAGTCTTCACATGTGCCTCCACTTACAGAGCCACTGAGACATCAGAACGGTTCCGAGTCCACACTTCTCCATCCGAGCAGTCGTTCTTGATTCCAGCTATGTGTTAGAACCACATGGGGAATTTCTAAAGGCCGTGATTTTTAGACACAGTCACCAAATAAACCCTCGCAACTGGAGTCTGGGCCTCTCTCTATGTAGGGACACACATGAGTATGAATTTAAAATTTTTTTTCCAAGTGATTTGAAGGCTAGACCAAAGTTTGCTAAAGTCAGCCTTTAATCATTGGATGCCTTCTCGGTGACAAACCAGTAGTTTGGGAGCAGATGTGAGCAAGGAAAAGAAAAAAGAGAACTACCGTCAGTTTGTGAATTTTGCAGGCTAGACACTGAACAAGCGGTCAGAGAGATACAAGGAAAGAATAAAAGGAGACAAGGAAGGAAAGGACAGGGAAAGAGAGGGCGAGAGGAAAAAGAGCTTGGATGCTATGTGCAAGCCACTCCACCAATGCTACCTCATTCGGCTGTCATAACAACCCTTCCAAGAGGTCAATATTAGACCCATTTTAAAGATGAGAAAACTGAGACTCGGGAAAAAAAGTAAGTAATTTCTCAAGGGTATGAGACTACAGTAAGTAGCAGACTCAATAGTTGAATGCAAGGTTGTCTACCTCAAGAGCCCTAGGCCCTTTCTTTGCTCACTGAAAGGCAGTGTGGCACAGTGGATGAGTATGCTGGCTCAAACAAGACTCCTTGCTCTCAAATCCTGGCTCTTCCATCCTTGAACTATGTAACTGTCAGCAAATTACTTAGCCTCTGCTTCAGTTTCCTTCCTTGAAAACTGGGGACATTAATGGCTCATAGATTGCTGTGAGGTCAGGTGGGTTGATGGAATCAAGCTCTTTTGGAACAGCATTTGGGCCTTTGTTAAGTGCTGATGCATTTGCAAGCATAATAAACAGTTTTCTTAAAAAAAAGTCACAGGGCTGTTACAATGGGCCTCTATTATCATTAAAATCACTTAATAAAAGGAGATATAAATAAGTTGATTATAATGGGACCATTTTAACAAAAGTACAAAAGACTTCAGATGAAATTACAGTTGTGTACTTTGACATTAATTTAAAGTATACTCCTGTCTTGGAAATCCCACTTTTGTGCACCTTTTCTATAGAAGTGAGAAAGTTTCAGTGGAAACGAAAGTACAAATGCATTTCTTGCAGGTTGCTTTGGGGGCTGTGTGTGTGTGTGTCTGTGTGTGTCTGTATGTGTGACCAAAATAAAAAAGAATCAGAAAAAGAGGAGGAAGAAGGGAGGAGTGGGAGAAGAAGATAAAAGAGGAGAAAAATCCTGGAGAAAAACAATAACCCAAATGTCTACCAGTAATAAAGTATGGTATATCTGTAAATAGAATATTATACAGTTATTCAAAAAATTGGATTTCTCCATATATGCTTAAAGAGGTATCTACGATATTACTATACAAACAAAGCAAGTTGTAGTGTATATAATGCAGAATGATTCCAGTTAGAAAATGAACGGAAAAGCCTACATAGGCTTATACAAGTTTACACCAGCATGAATAAATGGCGGGGAAGGTTTCATACCAGTTTTGTTCATGTTAATTGCTTCAGGGCTTAGAATCATAGGAGTAGATATGGGTTGCTAGCTTTGTATTTATTTTTGTTTTTTATTGTTGTTTATTCTACAAATGAAGAAGGTACAGCGTTCAAGATCATACTCAAACTTTGACATGTTCAACTCTCTGTCTCTCTCATCAAATTAAGAAGGTCTGGAGGCAGGAGCCCCTTTCTGCTCATTTTTCAATCCCCGGGGGCGTAACCCGGATGAAGGCGTGTGGATGTTGAGAAAGCCTGTGTGCTGTGCTGAGCTGCCCTGTGGAGAAATCTCTGAGCAAAGAGTGGAGATGGGGCATGAAGGGAGAAGCGGTTTCTTGGGAATGGCCCCCACAACCAAAGGGTTTAGCTTCATTTTCTATTCAGGGTCCTTGAGACCCACTGGTGAGGGAGGAAATCAATATAGTCTTGATCATGTAGATTTTGTATGTGAGTACTCAGGGGCACACTAATTCAACTTTTTGTGTGCTGGGAGGTCTTCATTTGCAAAGCATGATGATTTGGGTCAGGTTTGCCAATCATTCCTGTCTGTCCTCCACCCTGGGAAATAACAAAGATATAAGAGGTTTAAAACGTATAATAAATGTTCTTGGCTTCCTTAGAAATAAGCACATTGCAAATTACATAGGTTGCAAATAATGTGCTGTGATTAAATAAATCAAATGTTGTTAATTCGACTGAAATCAGAGTTCAGGAACGTCCAACTGTGTATTTCAGCTACGAGACCATTTTGCAGTGCATATGCTTTGGCAAAAAGAAAAAAAAAAGTGCTTCCGGTCTCGATCATAGTCAGCTGATGATTTGATCTGTAATCAACTAGAGTGAAGATGATGTGAGTAACTTATTACAGCGCAATGAAGCATGCTTAGAATTTATTGCCTTATGTCCTAGCAAATGTGAAGTATAGGCAAGCTCATTCAGTAACACCTTGGAGTCATTTCCGCGGTAATAGATTAATTAGTCAGCCTCACTTAGCAAGCGAGCAGTGTTGATCATTTGTCATTTGTAGGTGGAGGAATTTTTTCTTCTTTGTCCCAAGAATGTGGGTGATTTAAGGAAAGATAAGCTTCTGAATTTATTTTTCACCCTTATAGACACAGACTCTGTATTTTGTCCTTGTCCACATCTGGGATTCAGACGGCTTTGTACAGAGCAATCAGATTTCATTTGCCACAGATGGTGCTTTGGCCATGCTGGCAAACAGTGGGCTCTCCTAGCTGTCTGCTAAATCAATATTCCAATCTGGTCTTCTGGCAAAGTTGACTCGAACCTGCAGCAAAAATTCAGCAAAGAAAATCAATAGAATTGAATATGGACTGGAGCCATTGAAAACTACTACTTCTAGACTTATATTTCTCTTTTGAATGTCCACCAAGAATGCAACTCAGAAGGAAAATGGACAAGGTCTTCTTATATCTTTCTTATAAGACTAGAGTTTTTTTAAAAGACCAAGTTCTTAATGGATCTTCCCGAGAAACCCGTTGGCTCAGGATAGACACCAGGGAAATCTTGGTGTAGAGCAAACATTTAATGTAAAAATTGCCTGGCCTCTTCCTGGATTCTTATATCTGGGCCAGTGATAATTAGACAACAATGCTTATTTTTGTTAATATACTGGCGGTTCCAAAAGTCAAACATATGACTCAAATGTCATCAGTAATAACTTATTGGTTGATATAACAAAAATTCTGTGTAGTCTTCAGGCATGGCTGAATCCAGGTGCAGAGACTTTGTCATTAGGGATCTCGCTGTATCTCTTTTCTTTGCTTTATTCTGATTTGACTTTAGTCAGGCTCTTCATTCATTGTAACAAAATGGCCTCCAGCAGTTCTAAATATATATCCTGTTAGAATAGCAACAGCATTACAAAGAGAATTTCTTTTTATAATGGATTTGTCAAGATCTTAAGTTTGTGTCTCATTGGTCTGGCTTGTGTGCATTCCTGAACTACATGCTGGAAGAAATGTTCTGATTGGTCATGGTTTAGTCATGTGAATACTGCTGGAGCAAAGTCAGTAGACTCAACCCTACAAAACCTGGATGGACTAAATATAGGAGGACTTCTTTTCAAAGGACAGAAGGTGGGTTATTAATAAAGAACAGAGAATGGATGATAGGCGGTAAAAATCAACCAATTAACAAACTAAAATGTACATCTATTGGAAATGGAGATGGGAAGACCATTGACATAAAAAAAATGACTCACATCCCCAGCATTTGCTTTAGTGGGGTCTCTAGTAGAATAGTCAAACCATGACCACTGTCTAGCCTTGGGAAAAAACATTATTGAGCACCGACTTACCCTTACCATCTCCTATTGAGTGCTTTTTTTTCTTTTTCCAGAAGAGGTTCATACAACTCAACTGAGTATGTTGTACCTGACACTGAAAATCATTACATGGTCCTTGCATTTTTATTCTTGATGAAAAAATTAAAATGCAAGTGACCTCAGTTTTCTAAAGGAAAAAGAGAAATTCCAGGGTTCACAGTACTTTGAGACTGGAAAGGATTGTTTAAAGAGAGCCTGACTTCAAAAGTGCTTACATTTTTAAACAGCAAATTCAAAAGAGCAGAAATGCTTGTATTAAATATTAATGCTAGAGAAATGGGTTCTGTCAGGAGGTATAAGGCTGGAGAGCTTGTAAAGTACTGTGAATGCGTTCAGACTTCAAATTCTTCCTAAATGCCATAGGAGCCATTTTACATTAGTCACATCGAAATGAAAGAGCGAGACAGTTTAAGTCCCAGGAAGAAAATTGTAGCTAGAAGTCATACCTCCCCACCCCCATATGGACTCTATATTATACTTGTGAACCCCAGGAACCAAAGGGTTTATTCTAAAGCCAAAAGATTTGGGCCCATGCCACAGAGCTGGAATTTCAATTCTTTCTCTTGGAAGATGAATACAAATGCAGAAGAGATTTGAGAAAGATGAAAAGACTAATTGAGTATCAAAGAAGAAGATGACCCTAAAATTTAATACCATGGCTCATTGTCTAATTAAATAAGGAACCAGATATATGTCTATTGTCAGAACATTTCAAAGAGAGATGCTTGTTGTTCAAAGCGGGTTAGATTTTAAAATATATCGTCTCTATACTATGTTTTACAGTTTCTTTCATGGTCTTGAAGGGGGACCTGTATAATAATGAACCCCTCATTTTGGTCATAGCACTTTATCTATATCCCTGTCGTAAAAATTCATTCACTTATTCACTCATTCGCTTACTAGTTTAAGAGATATTTATCGGGTATTGACTATGTTTTGGGCCCTATGGACTCATCAAGGCACAAAACCGACAAAGCCAGTGGTTTCCTGGAGCTGATAGCCCAGGACTCAAATTGAAATCACTTAATAAGCAAATACACCAAATAATTATGTAACAACTGATCCAATCTCTTTAATGTTATCTTAAAAAGGAGAAAGGGGGCTCTTTCTAGATTGAAAGAGACATAATCAAATGCAAATTATGGACCTTGATTTGATTCAAGTTTTAATATATCAATTGAAAAAGATGACTTTGAAGCAGTTGGGGAAATTTGTACACAAAAGTGGCCATGGATAACACAAAAACAAATGACTGTGGCGGTGTTCCAATAAGACTGTGTAAGAATGGGCTTTGAAATTATACAGAGGAAGGAACTTCTTAACTTCCCTCTTGAGTATTTAATATCTAAGAAGAAAAGCATATTGGGAAGTGCCCAGTTATGTTGAGGTTATGTCTTCCTGCATCTCTGGCTTTTTATTTGAAATGTTACTGGAGTCCTCTGTTGTGAAGTTCATGTGCAAGGACTATGGTCACAGCAATAGGTGAGGGTCATTCTGTTATTGTCCCCCCTGCCCCAACTACTGTATTATTTTTAAACCAATCTGAGGTATTTTTTTTCATTTATTAGCACTTCCTTAGGTACCTCTAAATTTTAGCATAACCATACCATCATTATCACACACAAAAATAACTTTTTAAAATTATATAAAGTTTCCAGTGTTCAGTTTTTCCAATTAATATCATACACACTTATTTTTAGCTATTTTCTTTTTATAATTCAGGATCCAAACAAAGCCCACACATTGTCTCTGACTGATATAACTTTTTTTAGAATTTTTTATTGATTTTAATTTATTGTGCTTACATAGATTCAAGTGTCCCACCGAATATATCTCCCCCCGCCCCGTGTTCCCCTTGATACCCCTTGACCCCTCCCCCAACACCCTCCTCCCTTCCCTTCAGGATTTGCTGTCTTGCTCTCTATAACACTGTTATGTATATATAATTTCACTAATCTCTTTCTCTTCTCTGATCCCATCCTCTCATCCCCTTCCCTCTGACTGACCGCTTTCCCTCTGGTCCCTTTGATCCCGCCTCTACCTCTATTCTGCTCCTCAGTTCACATTGTTCATTAGATTCCTCATATAAGTGACATCACATGACTTTGAATGGTATAAATTCAAGTTCCCTCTTCTGCTCTTCCTTTGCCATTCATTTATTGGACAAACTAGATTGTTCTACACAATTGCCATTGTGGATTTTGTCGATTGCACCTTGTGGTATCATTTAAGAAGTCACTTTGCTGTTTAATATATTTGTAAGTTGAGTGGAGTTCCCTTCCCCCACCCCAAGAATGCTTCATAAGTGAGAGGTGGTCCATCAGGAAGTGGTGGTGGTCTAGAGCGTTTCCGTGATGTCATGATGGACCAGTGGGTTATGTGCTGTCAGCCTGACCCATCCATTATAGAGTCCCTCCCCAGCTTTTCACCTAATGGCTGTAGATGCACTATTCCAATAGCCATTTGAAAGTGCTAAATTGTCTGATCCTACCAGCCCTTCAACATATATTACAGGGAATTCTTCTGTGATGGAAACTTCCTCTGATCTATTGTATGGTCACTGTAAGGAGCAGCTCATTCAGGGCTGGCAGGAAAAATGCTTGATTTTCCCCTATAATTATCAGACTTCTACAAACGTAATGCGTGAGGGTTTCCTTAGTTTGGGTTTTTGTGTTTTTTTTAGTACTATTTTTAAGTATTATGAATGTATTTTTTAACACATTTGTATTTTCATCCATTGCCTTTTATTTTAAGCCCCGATTCTTTTTATCTTTGACCAAGGGGAACACCTTCACATTGCTCCCGAGTCCTTTGGAAATCATTTCAAGAGTCTTTCACAGATTTCTTGGTTTCTGGCACAGTAAGATGTCCCCAGTTCATCATGTACTTTGCTGCCCCAGACCTAGAATTTGCCATTTCTTCAAACAGCTGTGGCTCTTATTCTAGGAAAATAGCATCTAAGCAGTGCAGTCTGGGAGTGGGGTGACTTCACCATCCCAGGCTGGTCTTTGTCCCCCAGCCTTTCCAATGGACAGAAATGAGATATATACTTGTTTCTTAAAAAAATATAATAATAATTACCAGTTTATAGCTATGACTAATTTAAATTTATGGTTAAAAGATTTTTTACTTAATTTCTTTGATTTTATATTTCAATCTCTTTACTTTTATCCTAAAAATTCTTGGTTCCTGATGATAGTAACATAATTTACCTTGTTGCTTTTATTTAATCATGTCTATAAATGTGTGTGTTTGAATAATACCACTATTATCATTTGCATATATGTGATTAATCATGTATATATTTGTGTGTGTGTCTGTGTGTGAGAAGAATAATACCACTGTTAATAAACGTTTGTCTTGGTAATATATGCCACTAAGGATAGACAGTGAAATTACTGTGGTTTAAAGTCACTTAAAGTAATTTATGGTTGTTCTGTGAAGCCACCAATCAATACTCATTAGTTTGCTCTGTTTTATTTTGCTTTCATTTTAGGGGTTGCTATTATTTTTTTAAGAATTTGTTTTATGCCTGTGTAAAAGTTAAATGAATAAATGAAGCTCTGGCCAGCTAGCTGAGCAGTAGAGAATCCTCCCAAGGTATGGAAGTCCCGGGTTTGATTCCTGGCCAGGGCACACTGGAGAAGCGACCATCTGCTTCTCCACCCTTCCCCCTCTCTTTTCTCTCTGTCTCTCTCTTCCCCTCCCACAGCTGAGGCTCCACTGAAGCAAAGTTGGCCTGGGCACTGAGGATGGCTCCATGGCCTCCACCTCAGGCACTAGAATGGCTCCCTCTGGTTGCAGCAGAGCAATAGCCCAGATGGGCAGAGCATCGCCCCCTGGTGGGCATGCCAGGTGGATCCTGGTCCGGTGCATGCTGGAGGCTGTTTCTCTGCCTCTCTGCTTCTCACTTCAGGAAAAATAATAAATAAATAGCTAGAGAACTTTAACTTCAGTTCCTGCCCCTCAATCTATTTTCTGCTTCACTCTATGGATTAACTTTCATTTTTAACATTTTGGGTTCATCTTTCATTGCTTATGTAGAATATAAGCAGATATGTATGGACATTTGTATAACACTCATTTCTCAGATAAAATGTAGGTGCTACATTTGTACTGTTCTATAAATTGCTTTTTTTCCCTTAACGATATATTCTGAAATGCACTCCATAGCAGCACGTCAATGCCAAGATATTTCTTGTAATGTCAACAGTTGCATAGTACTCCGTTGTGCAGAGGTTTCATGGCTTAATTAAATCACTTCTCTACAGATGAGCATTTGACCTGTTTCCAATCTTCTGCTGTGCAAATAGGGCTGCATTTAATGGTCTTGTACATAAGTGGGTTTTATTTGCTTTTTGCAGTTTTTTATTTTTTGCTTTGTTTTATTTTGTTTCGTTGCTGATATATCTTTAGGATAGCTTCCTGGATGAATGAGGGAGTGACAGGGAAGAAAGCACACATGTGTGTAAAGGGGCTCTCCATTGCTGAATTCCGCATCCTATTTGGTTTCCAACCAGCAATGTATAAACATGCTTCTGTCTCCACAGCTCCACCAATGGGGTGGTTTTGTCAACACAATAGGTGAATGATAGTGACTTCTTCACTGCCCGATGTCACACTGTCAAAGACAGTTTGGGCAAATCGTAATCTTACCTATACCACCATACTTTACTGATAATTCAAAAATACAGGGAGGAGAAACAAAGACACAAACACTTCTCTGGAGCGACCCAATCCATCAGAGGAATCTACCAGAGCTATTCCTTGACCCCACACTGGAATGCGTTTCAGGGTCCGAGAAAGACTTACACTGACAGTGTGGCATCAGGCAGCTCAGAGGAAGCTGTCAACATTTGGGGATATTAGTGTTTAGACTCTGCTGGTCATGTGAAGAGAGTCTACGAGACTCTACTTTCATTGTCCAGCTATCCGTGCTCCGTCCATTAATAAATTCCAGATGTTTGTTTATGACAAGCAATTTAGACTCACCAGGTATGTCCTGGTAAAAGTGTTACAATGTTTACAAGGAAGACTAAGGTAAATCCAAGAAGAGAATGAGGGAGTCACAGGTCTGCTATTTCCCTTCTCATCATCTCGCTGATTTTATCTAGCGTTCATGAGTCAAGGTTGCGCACCTTTGCTTATGTTTAAGGTATATTTGCGTTTTCTCCTCTGGATCATCTGTTCATATTCATTGTTTATTTTTCTGAAAGGAGTGTTGGATTCTCTCTCTCTCTCTTTTTTTTTAGAAGCTCTTTATGTTTTAGGATCATTAATCTTTTGGTATGAGTACAAATGGTTTTTTCTCCTATATCATAATTTATATTTTGATGTTGTTTATGGTGCCTATTTTTAAGTGGCCAGATTCTCTGGTCTTTGTTTTTTCTAATATTTGTATCATTATTTTTTCTTTATTTGCAGCTAAACTCTGTGACTTTGGAAACGATTGCATACAATGTGAAGATTATACCCAATTTTATCTTTTTCTAGATAGCAGCCCAATTATTCAAACATCATTTATCCAATTGAGTTGCAATTCTGAATTCACTACATACTAAATTTACATACACAATTGTGCTGTCTCTAGATTCCTTTTTTGAGTCATTGTTCTCTGAGACCATTCAGGTACCAATAGCGCCATTTTAATGTTAGAGGCTTGAAATATGTGTTAATATCTGGTAAGACGAGCTATTCTCCGCTCCACCATTATTCTTCCTGTTTTAGGGTTTTCCTGACTTGTTTTGCCTTTTTGTTCTGCCAAATAAACTTTATAATAAACTTGTCTAGCTCAAAAAACAAAAGGCTTTTGTATCTTTACTGTGATAATGTGGAATTTATGTATTAAGTTACAGGGAGTTGACATTTTTTGATTATCATACCTTCTTATAAAGGAATGTATTTCCTTCTGTTCTTGTTAAGTTTTGTGTCCCTCGGGAGTACTTTATAGTTTTCTTCATAGTTCTTGAACATTTCTTGTTATATTTACACCTAGGTATTTTATTCATTCATTTTTATTTCCCTTCTCTTTCATATATCTTATAAATATGTAAGAGCCATTGGTTATAGTATGTTGACTCTTTATCTCTTACTGTATTAGTTTATCTTACTTGTAGTAATTTTCCACTGATTTGTTTATGTTTCCCAGATAGATAAATATGTTATATGAAGATAGGGATAGCTTTACTTTCTTTTTCTAATTCTTATATCACAAATTACTTTTTCTCATTGGGCTCTAGTTCCTTTAACTGTAAAATTAAACAGTAATTCTATCTCTCTCATAATTTTGTCCCATGAATTAAATAATATAAATATGTAAAATGCTTAGGTGCAGTGCCTGAGATGTAAAAAATCCCGCAATACTAGTGTGATTGCGCAATTAGTTCCTTGATTATATCAATATATACATATACATATAAATTCATGTGCTGATAAGACATTCGAGAGTTAAGTAATTCTTTTTAATATCAAGGTTTGCACATCTGCCATTAAAATTAGGTGGGTTAAAATCACTTGCTAAGGAAATTAGTGTTTGCAACACTTTGGTCAGGTGTTACCTCCACAGTTTTTGCCATATTGTGCATCATACCCTTTCTATTTTGATTTATTTATTATTCTTTATTAAATGGAAAAAAATTTTCTTTAAATATATATTTAAATACATACATACAAATAAATACTTATATATAATGTCTTTTAATATGTCTTTCTACATATTGCATAGATTACATAAATATTGTATATATACTATATCATCGCTTAAATGGAGAAACATGTTTTTTTGATACAGGTTGAAATAAAGGTGTGACTATTTTTTAAAAAGTTTGACACCTGAGTTTGTTTCATACCCAACAATTTGGGAAACCTGAATGAGTTTGTGCTTCAGGCAGGACTCCCTTTTCCCTGCCTCAGATCCTCGCCAAGCTGGCGTTTATTTATTTATTTGTTTGTTTGTTTGTATTTTTCTGAAGCTGGAAACAGGGAGGCAGTCAGACAGACTCCCGCATTCGCCCGACTGGGATCCACCCGGCATGCCCACCAGGGGGCGATGCTCTGCCCATCGGGGGCATTGCTCTGTTGCGACCAGAGCCACTCTAGCGCCTGGGGCAGAGGCCATGGAGCCATCCCCGGTGCCCGGGCCATCTTTTCTCCAATGGAGCCTCAGCTGCAGGAGGGGAAGAGAGAGACAGAGAGGAAGGAGAGGGGGAGGGGTGGAGAAGCAGATGGGCGCTTCTCCTGTGTGCCCTGGCCGGGAATCGAACCCGGGACTTTCGCATGCCAGGCCGACACTCTACCTACCACTGAGCCAACCGGCCAGGGCTAAGCTGGGGTTTAAAGAACAGACTGACAGCTGTCAGAGGGGGATGGGCATTGGGGGCGTGGGTGAAAAAGGTGAAGGGATTAAGCAAAGAAAAAAAACATAGACACAGGTAACTGTGGGGGTCTGCAGGAGGGGACGGGGGTGGGGGTGATGGAGGAGGGGAGAGGAAGGATGGTTGGTGATGGAGGGAGACGTGACTCAGGGTGGCGAACACACAAGGCAATATACGGATGACATAGAATTGTGCACCTAAAACCTATAGAATTTTAATAACCAGTGTCAGCCCAATAAATTCAATAAAAAATGAAAAAAGAATACTTACCTGGCAGGGGAGATACCATGATCACGAAGGTGATTTTCCTGAGGTGAGGTTTATCCATTGCACTCCGGATGTGCTGACCCCTGCGATTTCCCCAAATGTGGGAAACTCGACTGCATAATTTGTGGTAGTGGGGGACTGCGTTCGCGCTCTCCCCTGGCAAAGAAAAAAAAAAAAGAAAAGAAAAGAAAAGAAAAAAGAGAGATCTCTTGAGTAGATTTCATAATCATTCTTAATTACAACTTGAATATAAACTCCATAAAGATGGGATCTTTGATCTTATTCACTGCTTCAGAAATATGAGTGGAACTAATTAATTAATTCAGTGATTTGCTCTTGGCTCAGGGGAGCAGTGGAAATGGTCAAAATATGTTTTACTGCTGTGGTTTACAGTTAGTGTGCATTCTGTGGATGAAATGGCAGAATTACGAACTTGGTGTTACTTCTAGGAAATTCATTACAAAATGAAGTATCACTTTGGGTGGTGATAGCTTGTTCCTCGGGATATTTGGTTTGACACCAGGTCATGTCCTGTGCACATTTTCCCTTTGCTTCTGGAAGTTTCCCTATAGATTATTTTTGAGTCATGAGGTTTTAAGCATCTGTGGAGGGTAGTGCTGATGCTATCAGAGTATAATTAGAAATTTGGAAATATGGAGTAAAATCCAGCTCGCGTATATTTGGTTTTAGTTAGAGCTGCAATTTATATAGGCTGCAATAACTCAATCCCAAATGCTAAATGTTGCCTATAATTAGAAAGGCCCACTTTTATAATTGATGGTTAAAATTATTCTAACTAGTGTTTAATGGGCTTACTTTCGGTGTCCTTATAATCAAGAATGTGTATGTCAGCAGCCTGTGTACTCCTTTCAAAGGAAGATTCACAAAAAATGTCCCTGAACAAAAATAAGGTCACTTTATAAAGCATGATTGTGTCATGTTCTACTTTGTTAAATGACATAGTTTGTAAGTTTTCAGAGTGCCATCTGCCTTCTATAATTAGAGCAGTATATTTTACTTCCAAACGTTTGACAAATTAAGGATCCCAAGGTCTCCAACATAACTTCTCACAGCATGTGCATAATGCTGGAATCTTCTGTATATATCAATTCAAGATGAGGGTAGGCCATTAGCAGGAAAAACAAGATTGAAAGAAGAAAAAAAAAAGAGAAGATGGCTTGTGATTAAAAAAAAATATGCGGGTTAAATTCATGGCTCAGCCATTCGCTAGCTTGGGGAATTCTCTGAACTCCTCTGGGCCTCTGTTTCTTGTCTGAAAAAATGAGATAATAGGGAAAGCAGGAGAGAGGACTGCAAGAGAGGAGCATTCAATTTAACAAATATTTTTTGGGGGGGTCTCTATCACATGTCAGTTCCTTCTTAAGTGTATGTGAGACGAGAAAAATGGGATGAGCCCTACCTGTAGGGAGTTTTTACTCTATTCTGCAGGGTAAGCCCTATAGAGATAATCATGTTGTAATATACAGAGAGAGGGAGAGTCAAAATAAGTGTGGGCAGGTGACCAAAGGATAATCATTCCTTCGTTTTTTTCATTCATTCAACATATATTGACTCAGTACTTCTTTTGTGCCAAAGACTTTAAAGACAATGGATCTTCGCCATCACACAAAACAAAAATGTCCCTATTTTCATGGACGTGTGCCATTTCATGCCTGCCACAAGTAGTATGAGGACCATGAGGAGGAACGAAGTGGAGACCCATGGCTGTGGTAGGCGTGCTGGTTGGAGAAGGCTCCTGTAATAAGGCGATGCTTAAGCCAAGACCTGCAGGCAGGTGGAAAGGTGACCTACAACCCCTGTACTTGGAGACTAGCTAGAAATGAGAATGGAGCACAAATATTTTAGGGCCTTAGAGGTCACAGTAAGGATTTCAGATTTTCCTCTGTATGTATCGGGAACAACGAGGCGACTCTTCAGGCAAAGAATGAGGTATGCTGGCTTATGTGCAATATTTTAAAAAGATCACTCTGGCTGCTACACGAGGCGGAGGTCTCAGCAGAGAAAGAAGGTGAGAAAGTTGGACAGACAGCAAGATCCCACGGTGCCCAGAGGAGAGGGGATTTTTTGCACCAGGCTGTAACTCAGTGGCTAAGGTGAGGCAGTAAGGAGCTAAGAGAACACTGAGCCACCCCTTGCCCAATGGAAACTGGAGCACAGAAGGAAGAGTGACTCCCTTCAGTGATGTGCAGAAAAGCATGTCTCAGAGGAGAGTAAGCCTCAGTGGATAACAAGGAATTGAGAGCACACTGCTGAGGGGAGTCCGACAGCCATGGACTGGTTTCCCCAGGAACACAAGGTTTTGGAAGTAGAAGGTGGAGGAAAAAGGACAGTATGCAGTGGAAAGGCATTTTCAGGAGAGCTGCCCAAAGGGGCTTCCGTTTTTCAATACTGACAATGCCTAGTTGGGAAGGCACAGTGAATGGATAGAAAGTGGGAGTCAAGTTCCGGTGAGGCCGCATCACATTTTCAGACTACGCGGAGGAAGCGAGCTGGCAAAGGCAACCTCTTGGCAAAAGCTAGTTATAAACAACTCATTTAACATTTTTTCTACTGTCTATAAATTCTTCAGTGTGACAATCCCCCTTCTTGTAATTTATTATCTCAAATAGGTAAGGACATGTGCAAATATTTATGTGCAAGCATAAAATGCAGCATGAATAATAATTTAATTTTAAGGGTCAAAGTGTCCAGTAGTATATACTGGCAGATGTCGTGTATCCTCACAATAGGATATTCTATATGCACTTACAAGGACGCTGCCCAAGAATAGTTAATAATATGCAAAGTATTCCTGATACATTAAGTGAAAAAAAACAAGTTAAAAACAGTAGCTATATATTAGCCCATTTATGTATGAGCGTCTTCCTTATGGGAGATTTCCTTATCTGCACCCTGTGGTTCAGGAGAAAGTTAAAGTTATTATAATATAGAAGTATTGATTTATAGATTACTTTAAATGAATAGAAGGTAGTACTTGCTTAAAGACCCCTCCCTGCTCAACACCAATATCCATTTCAGTAGTGTTCTAGTTGATAGAAAATGGATTTGGGGAGGTTATAAATGTCTAAAAATAATCAGAAGAGGGGCCCAATCTATTGATTAGTTATTGTAAACAATAAAAGAGAGTTCTACTATTCACCAACTTCAGTCCCAGAAGAAAGTTCTCCAAGCATTCTGTCTTTCATGATGTATGTAAGTGTTGATGACAGACACTAATGAAGGTTCCTCCTGGATCTGGCTTGTCTACAGGCTGCCCATTGTTTCAGAATGAGAGACACACAAAGGTGTAGAGACAGGTCTTTACTTAGGCGAGGGCACAGCAAGAAAGATATAAAGCCAGCGGCCGTGACACATCGTGGTGAGGGTTCAGTCTTGGAATAACCTGCTGTTCCCGTGAGCTGTAGGTAAGCCTGCTTCTTCTCTGGGGGTGATGTTACTTCATCCCCCCAAGTAGCTGGTTGTAAACAGAGTCCTGAGAAGTGACCTCAGTGAAGAGCAGTCAGGGCATTGCATTCTTGGCACAACCAGCAAAAATATGCAGGACTGCTCAGGGCCCATGAACACTGCCCATCACCACCCTCAACACACATGGCCTCCAGCGTACCCCGCTGGAAACAGAGCCATCGCTGGAAGAGCCACTTGCTCAGGATCGATAAAGGAATCTGTCCCAGATCTCCCCCCCCCCCCCAAAAAAAAAGAGCTGGGTGAGAAACCAGTGTACTGGCGTAAGAGTTTTGAATGCATTTGGCTGCAAGTAAGGGAATCTCCATTTTTCAGGCTCTTAAAGGAGAGTTTTATTCTCACATCAGAGTTCTTGTAGAAGGTAATTTGCTTGTAATGGCTCGTGGCTCAGCATTATCAGGGCTCCAGGTGGATATTCCTGCGTTTCTCTAAACTCCCCACTCAGTCACAGGGCGGCCTGACTCTCCAGATGGGGATGCTCTCGAAGCCCAATTTCCAAAGCAAGGGGGGGGGGATGGATGGTGCAGGACATTTCTTCTCCAATCCTTTTTTTTTGAGGGGGTGGGACTCACTTTCTCAGGGGCCTCCAGGGGATATTTTCATTTATATCTTATTGACCAAAGCTGTGTCACATGACTGCTCCTAGATTGGCATCTGCTTCTCTCTTTCCTGGAGGGCCTCTGCCAGATATTGAAATGAAATCGAGGTTCTGTAACTGAGGGACACAGGAGCTGTTGGCCTTTGGCACACTCCCCCCCCCCCCCCCCCCCCCCCCCCCCGCCCCCAGCTACTTCTGGCACTCTGCCAAGGGCGCTGGACAAGAAGGACGGGCTGGAATCCCCTAGCCATGAAGCAAGTAGTGGCTTGGTCAAGGCTTTCTCAGGGGCAACAAAGGGCCTGGTTTGACGACTGATGCAGAGCCTGCCAATTAATTTGGCAAAGAACTCCACTTCAGTGAACTTTAAATAAAGAGCACCAAAGAGGGCAAATGGGAATTATTTTATAATCTGACCTGAGCCCTGCGTGTTCCTGAGTCACAAGTCACGGAATAATAGAGAGAGGAGAAGGTCTTCTTGGCATATGCTGTCAACCGGCCCGGAGCCGGAGGGAGTGGAGAGAAGCTGTTCTTCTGCCTGGAACCTGTCACAAAAATGCCCAACAAGCAAACTGAATGCTCCGCTTCGCAGTGGGTAACACGGCCCCGCATCCAGCGCAGCCTGCTTGCACGCAGGTTTAGACAGCGTTCTTCTCCTCCTTTCAATAATATTCGCCGCGCTGACAGTAATTCGCAGGTTTTTAAGTTCTGCATATGTCCCCGTGGAAATAATCCTTTTTTCTTTTTTTCTTTCCCTCAGACCTTGTTCAAGAAACACCCAAGGTAAGCAAAAAAACAGATTTTTTAAAAAAATATCTTCACTGTTATGCATTAATCAGAAAATATCTTTGGAGATGTCTCCCGACTTTTGCACATAAAGTACTGCACCGCTTGGAGTGAGGATGGCAATCTGAGGACATTTATTGTTATGGGTAAGAGTCATAGTCATAGAATATTTTCCCCTGAGGATTATTTTATCATATTAGGTCTGTAATATATTTTTTAAAGGTTTGAAGAAACTTTTTATTTATTTATTTATTTATTTTGGTTGACAAACAGTATTTATCATACACAGATGCAAAGATTATAATTTATTAGTGGTCCCAGGTGTACCTGGAACTATGACTATGTTTCTATGTGGACAGCCATGTGTATTTGTATACAGGAAATCTTAAAGGCCCATCAGGGGTGGATCCTGAAGGCAGCTGATTCAAATATTGACCCAAATAATAATATAGTTTCAACCAGACGCTTATCATGGTAGATCTGGTATATTCTGGTGGTTCAAAGTATGGCTCTACAGTCAGACTTCGGGGTTCTGATTTTCACCATGTCATCGGACCTTTGTTCTCTGAGGCTCAGCTTCTTCATTTATTGACTGAGTTAATGACAAATACAGAGTAATATTAATAGCAATGATAATGACAATGATGGTGATGAGACTACAGCTAATAGTTGTTAAGTGAGAAGCACTGTTCCAAGCACCTTTCAGGGTTCACTCATTTACTATTATATTGATAATTACAGGGGTTTGTGAGGGTAAGATGCAACATTACATTTCTAACATGGTATTTCATATGTTGTAAATATTTTAAAGCATGTAGTGGCCAAGATAATATTAATTGGATGAATGAATGAATTGGGAAAGTGAGTCACAATGGAACAGACCAGCTATGTGTCTAGATTCCGCCAAGGAGCCCCAGGCTGTATTAGTTACTGAATTTCAGAGGCATTGCCAACATATTCTGGGCAAGGACTTTCAAAGTATATGCTGCCCTTCCAGAATTCACAAAACACATCAACAGTGGTTCCTTTGCCTTTTAAACTAAAGCCTGAAAGATTTCCACATGTTTGCATGTAGATCTGGGTATTTTCTAGGTAGAACCACAAGAGTTTAATATTTGCACAACAGGCTTCTTTCAGAACGTTTGCAGCGGACAGTTCTTCCACCTGCTGCAACTTCAGATTACTCATCACTTAGTTGGCATTGTTCCTCTTCCGGGCCTGGCCCCCAGCACCACAAAGCGGCAGCCAGGAACACCCAGCATTCGCCACATGAAAGGTTCCAATGGGCTCTCTGTGCCTCCTGGTTTCAGCAGCGTTGTTATGCCCTCCCCTGCGGACATCTTAATAACGACCAACATAGAAAACCGCCTTCCACCAGTCATTCATTCATTCAGTCGTCCATCTCCAAGAGCACTCCCGGAGATCTCTGAAGACAGGGAACCAGATCACAGACAGCCTTAAATGTTTGCAATCTTCTGCAGTTTCTCATGCCTTCTGAAGAAAAAGCTCGTTCCCCTGAGCCCAGGAGCCCTGGCACGATGCCCACCTCACCTGGCTCTGGCTTCATTTGGCATCACGCTCTGGATCTGTCTGCTTCAGCCACGCTCGTCTTACTGCCTGTCACTGAGCAAGCCCATCTCACCCAGCTTCACTCTGCCCAGCGTGCCTTTCTCCACCTGTTGTGACGGGCTCAGCTCAAGTGCAGCCAGCCCGTAGAGCCTTCTCTTATCGACCCCTCTGAAAGTCGTTCCTGCGTCCCCAGTGCCCGGAACAGTGCCCCACATGTCATAGGTGCTAGTAATTGATTAAATGACATGAATACTGCATCTACTACGTGCACACCATTCTCTTTGAAAGAAAATAGTTAGGTGTGTAATTAAACCCAGGGAGAACTCATGAGATTTCAGTGATCTCTTAGAAGAAAGGCAGTAATGGTCACGCTTCATATATAGTATGGTGCATTCCAATTTAAATGGCAGGGAAATAGTGTTTGAAGTTAATTTAAATTTTTTTTCCTTTGAAAAAAATATTAAGACTTTATTATTTTTTTTTTGGAATAGTTTAAAATTCACAGCAATATTAAAAGGGAAGGGACAGAGTCAATTTAATTTTAAAGGAAGGACAAAGGGTTAGGTCTGTGGCCCAGCTGGAGAGTCATACCTGCCTAAAAGAATGCAAATTCAATTTAAAAAATAAAAACAAAGATAGTAGCCTTTGCCCCTGATTCATTGGCTGGTTTTTTAATCTTTACTCTGCTAAATGCTTTCCTATGCATTTTCACTTAACATTCACAGGAGCCCTGTGAAGGAGTTACTATTTTTGACATCACTTATATATGTGGTCCTTGGGGTTCATAGAACTGAGTAAACTTTTCTCTGTAGAGGGCCAGATGGTAAATATTGGAGACTTGGTTGGCTATATGCTCTCTGTTGCAACTACAGTACTCAGCTGACCTCGTCTATCAAAAGCAGCCATAGCCATGATGCAAGCAAGTGGGTGTGGCTATGTTCCAATCAAATTTTGTTTACCAACACAAGCAGCAGGCTGGCTATAGTTTGCCAGCCTCTCTAATAGAGGGTAGGTAATTTGCCTGCATTTAAATAGCTGTAAAGTGGCAGCTAGGGTTTGAACTCAGGTTGTAGTGATTCCTGAATGCTAGATTTAATGCTTCCTTTCTGTACTGCCTCACCTTCCCGCTGACCCATCCAATAGGTTGGGGCCACCACAGCTTTTAATAACTATAATGAACATTTATTGACTGCTTACTACACACCAGGCAATGTGTAAAGGATCTATGTATACACGTATTCAATGGTTTAATCCTCACAGTGTTGAAGGAAGAAGCCACCACTCAATATCTGAAATAAAAGCTAAATTTTGCATTTACTAAGAAGGTTGAACTGTTTTTGGGTAAGCCTCCCTATGAACAAGCAGAGAGAGAGAGAGCTGACCTTTTTACCATTTGGAGAAGTGTGAAGTTCAAGGGTTGGTGGCCTTCCAGAAGCTGGGAGTTGGGGGAGGACTTGTCTTTAGTTTGGGGCTCTGGTTAGCTGCCTGAGGCTTCTGTGGATAACTTGTTTGAAGTGTGGTGCTTGGTGAGTTGTCATGTGTAGGTTGGGATGGATTTAAACCAATTCTGATGATTATTTATCCTGGGCATGGAATAGGGTCAAAGTGCCATCAGTATTTTTCTCTCTTGAATTTGTATTTTAAGAATTTTTAATGCTTACCACACACCTATAAGGGAAAAACTCTTATTACTCCCACCTGATGTTTAAGGAAACAGAAGCACATAAAGGTTAAGTGACTGGCCCTGGGTCTTAAGGCCGGTAAATGGTAGAGCAAGAATTGAGACCAAAAGTGGGAGGCATGCTCTGTGCTCTTAACAATGACCCTCTCATGCCTGGTCTGTGGTGGTGCAGCGGACAAAGTGTTGACCTAGAACCCTGAGATTGCTGATTCAAAACCCTGAGCTTGTGTGGTCAAGGCACATATAGGAGTTGATGCTTCTTGCTCCTCCCCCCTTCTCTCTTTCTCTCCCTCAAATGAATAAATAGTCTTTAAAAAATAAAACTAAAAAAAAATTACCTTCTCTGAGTCTCATGTCATGAGTTTGCTTTCAGTGAGAACCACAAGTTGATCACTTACAGGCATTCAAATCAATTCCTTGTTTGAATCTATACATTTTACTCATTTTAACTCATCAGTTGTTCTCATTTCTGTTCCCTCTTTTAGGTAACAAATGGCCACTTTTAAAAAGGACATTCACAAGGCCAAATTCCTTGAAGTGAAATGCAGTGTCATTTAAGGTAATTGTTCTTAATAGTTAGCTTCTCACCAAAAAGTCAGGCTTGCTTTTGCTGAAAGGTTAACAAGCAGAAATCTTGACTTCACAGTACATCAGGACAGATAAATGACCACATGAAAGATAATGCAAAATTATAGCCTACTCTAACCCTACTGGGTTTGTACTTGACTCTTAGACCAAACTTGCAAAAGGTTAACTGGAAAATTAAAGGAAAGAGAAGTTTATTTCTCTGCAAATTCATGTTCCACCTTATACAACTTACAGGACTCAACAATCATGGCCAACATTTACAGAACTAGGAGAATTATAACAAAAGAGTTATAATTGTCTCCAACTTGACCACAGACTGACTCAGAGGACAGAGGACAAGGACTTAGTCCTATTTTCTTTCTGTAACTTAGAAGCAAAATCCTGAGAAATGGGTTGAATCTATTCATATGTATTAGTATCCTTCAGCTGCTATAAAAAAGTACCACAAACTGGGTGTCTTAAAACAACAGAAATGTTTGTTTCATAGTTATGGAGACCAGTAGTCTGAAATCAAGGTGTTGGAAGACTATAGGGGAAAACACCTCCATGCCTCTTCTACTTCTGGTGTTTGCCAGCATGGTCTTTAACATTGTTTGGCTCTAGGTGCATCACTCCAATCTCTGCCTCTCTCATCACATAGCTTTACCCCCTGTATTTCTCTTTTTCCAAGCGTCTTCTCTCCTTATAAATCTACCAGTCAGATTGGATTAAGAGCTCACTTTTCTTACTTTGACTCATCTCACTAATTGCATCTACAATGACCTTTCCAAATAAGTTCACATTCTGAGGTGGCAGGGGTTAGGACTTCAACATGTATTTTTTTGGGGGAGGCACAATTCAACTCTAACACCAGGAATTCATGTTCTCCTTTGTTTTATGGTGATAAGATTGACTTCCTCCTAGGGATGCTGAGGGAAGATAATGAGATTCAGGGCCTTTGAGGGAAAAGTACTCTGTAATTATGAAACATATCACTACCAGACTAACCCAAAAGATGAGGACATATTCATGGGCAGCCTTTATAACGATGAGAATTCTTTTATTGTAGACTCAGTCAACTTCCTTTTTACTGGAGCCAAGCTCCCCATGGAGTATTTTTTTTTTTTTGGCCAAAATAATAAATAACTTCAAAATAAGTGGGATGTACACAAAAGGATGATAATTTCTGCCCTAGATGTGATTCTGCCGTGAGCTTCAGAAATTGTTTCCTTTATATAGAGACTGGACATTTCTTAAGAGAAACCCAGTTTCTCCCTAGAGATGCAAAGGAGTGTTTCTTCCATTTGTTCTGGAAGAAAAGGAAGTTTTCATCAGCACAGACGGTCCACATTTGGCTTTTTCACTGAACTTGTAGAAAAGAAGGTCAATTCAGAGAGTAATGTTGGAGAGGATGTGGGAAGTACTCCCAGGTCTCTCCGGAAGTTAAGTTCGCATGAAATGGAAACGCACACGATCCCATAACCTTGTTCTGGGTTTTGTTGCTCATTCGCTCATTTATTCAATAAATGCAGAGCCCAGTAGGCAGAGATGCCAGAGCTGCAAAGATATATAAGGTGTGGTTCCCTCCCCTCAGAGAACCCACAGGTGAGTGGAGAAAACATGTGAAGAAATAACCACAGTATGTTAAGTTCCGCTGCAGGGGTATTTGCAAAATGCTGTGGATACAACTGACGGCATTGAAAGGAATCAGGAAAGTTTCCTTGAGGCAGAAACAACAAAGGCAGGGGATGTGATGGAACACAGGTAGATAGATTCCTTATTGCTTTCTCTGTGAGTCTGAAGTGCAGACTGGAGGGTGTGTGGGAAGTAGGATACTGAGAGATAGGCTGGAAGCATGTCATGAATACTTTTTTTTTTGTATTTTTCTGAAGCTGGAAACGGGGAGAGACAGTCAGACAGACTCCCGCATGTGCCCGACCGGGATCCACCGGCACGCCCACCAGGGGGCGACGCTCTGCCCACCAGGGGCCGATGCTCTGCCCCTCCGGGGCCTCGCTCTGTCTCGACCAGAGCCACTCTAGCACCTGGGGCAGAGGCCAAGGAGCCATCCCCAGTGCCCGGGCCATCTTTGCTCCAATGGAGCCTCACTGCGGGAGGGGAAGAGAGAGACAGAGAGGAAGGAGAGGGGGAGGGGTGGAGAAGCAGATGGGTGCCTCTCCCGTGTGCCCTGGCCGGGAATCGAACCCGGGACTTCTGCACGCCAGGCCGACGCTCTACCACTGAGCCAACCAGCCAGGGCCATGAATACTTTATATGTCTTTAAACTCTATCATTCTAGAGTAATCATTTTTTTTTATTTCCTTATAACTATTTTTTTAATTAACCTCAACTTTTTATAGAAAACTTAAAGTATAAGAAAGTGTAAACACTAAAATTAAAATCACCTTTAATCTCAACATCTAGAGATAGCCTTTTGAGTTTTATGTATCCCCTGCCATCTTTTTTAGAATTAAATAAATTCAATATTGTGTATTTATTTAATTTTAGTTTATTACAATGTTGATATGTATAATTTTGTCTCTCTCTCTTTATTTTCCCACTTAACATTATCCTGTGAACTTTGTCCTGAAGGGATTTTTTTCTAGCTGGTGTAGTGATATGTCAACATTTTAAAAAGGCCTTGACCTCTAGTAGCAAGGAGAGGTTCTACAGGCTAGGATAATATCAAAGTAGCTTCTGCCCAAAACTTGAATTCCTATCATTCCTAGCTGTAGAATTCATTCAGTCTTAATGCATTTCAACTCATCATGTGATTCACAGAAATAAAATAAATGGCTTTTTTTTTTTTTGAAGTGGACTTATATGTGATAAATGAAAAAAGTGTTGATGAGGGAAAATGGCAGGTTTTAAGCAGTGCGTTTATTTTCTAAAAATAGGCATTTCTCTATATTTAAACTTACAGTCTGAGCATGCTGCCTATGTGATACTTTAATCCTAAGATTTCCATAAACTGCATCATTATAAGACACATAAAGGTGGTTGTCAGTACTACAGCCATCTTATATAATCTGTCTGGAGAACAAATCTTCGATCAAAATAACACCATAGTGCACGTCAGAATTTTTAAAATTTGTCCTTGAAATGTAAGATAATAATAATATCATTAGAATGGATCAAAATAGGTCCGACTGGCATGAAATCAACTAACCGACAGGAATGCAGCCTTGTACAGTGTCTCCCAGGTTTTGTCCATGACTAAGATGATTTAATGTTTCAGTGTGAAAAACCAGTAGTTTTTTACAATTTCAACAATATTTAATAACATCCACAAATTCCACTCAACCAGAGTTCACAAGCAGTTAAGATAAACACAATGATTTTTTTTGCCTTGTTTTAAATTAGAGGTTGTCAACTATATTTTTTAATTCACCATTCATCTATGATGATTTTTTATATCTTCAGGGATACAGAAAAATAGCTTAAGCACATAGAGGGAAAAAAAATCAAAGTACCTCTAAGGAAAGGAATAGTTCTAAGGAAACAAAAGTCATGCTAGCTCCATCCTCCCCTTCTGGGAGAGAGGAGTTTGGACAGCCCTGGCCATTAGGGAAAGATCATTTCCAGGAAGAGGGAAAATCGTGACTTACATACAGATATCAGAGTTAACATGATGACTTTATTTTCTCAGAGGAGAGGCCCGGGCTGATGGTAGAACTGGTCCAAAGGAAAAGGCAAAGCAGCACAAGTGCATTGGGAATTATGAAATGTTGAGATGAATTGGCAAGCAAAGACAAAAACTGCTTATTTTTTTTTTACCCCTGTAGGATAGGAATGACCACAGTTTGAACCTCTACCAGCTAAGACTGACTTTGCGTATCCATCAGTTATCTGTGATTCAGAGTTGCAATAGAGCTCCAAGCCAAAGCACAGGGCGAGGCTGCGACAGCGCAGGGGGGTGCAGTGGCCGTGTGGAGTCAGTCCTCCGCTGGATACGCGTCTGTGCCAGGGTGGCACTTCGCCTCTCTTTGCCCCGTTGTCTTCTCTTTCCCACTGTGCCATTCTTCTACAACTCTAAAACTCAGAATTAAGTAAAATGATGTCTGTGATTTTAGGAGGAAAGAAACTGACTTTAAAAGGCAAGAATTTAGGCCCCAACAATCACTATTATTATTCAGGGGCAACTGACAGACACTTTCCTGCTGTAACCCACACATTCCATTAACTAAGGAACTTCAGCTGTTTGATCCACTACTAATGATACATCCTGGGTTATGAGATTTCTTCTCTTTTTACACAATTGTTAGAGCCCTCTTTAAAAAAGAAAATGTATGTAAAACTGCGACAACAGAATTACGTATAGAGCAAATATTTACTTGGAATGAGAAAATAAATCATGAATAAACAGTAAATGATTTTTAAAAATCACAAATGATTTTAAAACTAATAAAAACTGCATATGTCATCAAAACCAGAAAACTAGTACAGTATTTATTTTTTTTTAATTTTTATTGAATTTATTTGGGTAACATTGGTTAATAAAAGTATACAGGTTTCAGGTGCACAATTCTACAATACATCATCTGTATATTGCATTGTGTGTTCACCACCCCAAGGCAAGATTCCCTCCATCACCCCCTCTACCCGCCTCCCCCTTTCCCTCCTGCAATCCCTATACTGCTGTCTGTGTCTATAAATGTCTTTTTCTTTTCTTAATATCTTTATCTTTTTCACCCAGGCCCCCAACCACATTCCCTCTGACAGCTGTCAGTCTGTTCTTCATATCTATGACTCTGTTTTTATTTTGTGAGTTTATTTTGTTCATTAGATTCCACATATAAGTAAAATCACATGGTACTTGTCTTTCTCTGGCTTATTTCACTTCATATAATAATCTCTAGGGCCATCCATGCTGTTGCAAAAGGAAAGAGTTCCTTTTTCATGGCTGAGTAGTATTCCACTCTGTAAATGTACCACAGCTTTTCATATCTCTATAGTACCGTTTTTCCTACGTTATTTTGTGGACACAGATTTTGATCATTCTTTCATGTGACAATGATTTCACAATATTATTTTCCAGAGGGAGAATTAAAAAATAATTCAATCTTCTACTGTGATTGATGGTGTCTGTCTTCAGAGCAGTTTTGCGTGTTGTTTGGTCTGGGCCCACATGATTTCATCAGGACAGCATGTGTCAGGTGAGGTGAGATGTGATTTAATAGTGCTGCTACTATTAAATTTTTATGTCTTGGACACTATGAGGTCAAGATTTCTGAAATTCTGTTTTTCTTAATTCTCATCAAAAGAGAAACAAAAATGTATGGCACATTTATTGTTACTTATGCTATATTATCAAATAGATTCTCAATGATTAAGATCTTTGGTGTTGGATTTTCCATAGACTGTCATCTGACTCTGCACATTTCAATCATTGTTTCCCCTCCCTGGGCCACATACCTGTGAGGTCCGGAGCGTAGCTCTACTGGGAGACCACTTCTGTCCCTGTATCTGGTGTCATGACACACGAGGAAAGTCAACCCTATATAGGCACTGAGAGTCTCTCAGGAAGCAATTCCTGCAACAAAATGGTTAGCAAAAACTTAACTGAAAACACATCAGAGACTATGAATCACATAAATACATCCCACTGAAACCAGAATCAGTGTACCCCAAAGTTATTTTTCTCTCAGACAGATTCAAGAAATGGCCACAACCACGTTCATACCCTTTGATACAAGGGAAGTATAGCAACGGGGAAGTTAGTGGGGAACGAGGCAGCATTTTAGCTCAATTGTGCTTGAACATCTCACTCTTACAAAATTTACAAAAATATAAAAAATATGTGTCTGTATGAACATATTGTTAGTAACCCTCCTCCATTTCTCAATATGGCCCCAGTGTCTTCTATATCATGTGGATTATAATAGACACTTAATACATCTCTGTTTAAGGATTAAATAAATGCTTGATGAGACAACATGAAAGAAAGAATATATTTATGTGGTTTTTGGGGTTGTCTTTTTTTGTATTTTTCTGAAGTTGGAAACGGGGAGGCAGTCAGACAGACTCCCCCATGCGCCCGACCGGGATTCACCTGGCATGCCCACCAGGGGGCAATGCTCTGTCCATCCGGGGCGTTGCTCTGTTGCAACCAGAGCCATTCTAGCACCTGAGGCAGAGGCCATAGAGCCATCCTCAGCGCCCGGGCCAACTTTGCTCCAGTGGAGCCCTGGCTGCTGGAGGGGAAGAGAGAGACAGAGAGGAAGGAGAGGTTGCAGGGTGGAGAAGCAGATGGGCACTTCTCCTATATGCCCTGGCTGGGAATCAAACCCGGGACTCCTGCACACCAGGCCGATGCTCTACCACTGAGCAAACTGGCCAGGGCCCCAGTTTTTTTTTTAATGTGCCCTCATGGAATGATTGTATGAAGAAAGAATACTATTCAGAAGGTTTTCCAAAAATTAGTATTTCAAGTTATTAAATTTATAGTTATAAAAATACTAACTTTTTCTGAGGCTTTAAGTATAGCTCAAAAATCTATTATTCTACTTTTTAATGCAGTAGATATTAGCAATCACTTTTAAGGCACCTTTGACAAAAAAGCTTCCTTTAAAATCTTAAACACTTCAAATTTTAAATACTCTTTATAAATTTAATGTATCTACTTTATGTAATATATTTATTTAAGAGATTCAATTAATAGACACAACTTTCCCAAGTATTCATCAAACCTGTTTCATTTACTAATGTTTAAACTTAAAATTTTTTTTTTAATTTTTAATTTTTCTGAAGTTGGAAACAGGGAGGCAGTCAGACAGACTCCCTCATGCACCCGACCGGGATCCACCCGGCACGCCCACCAGGGAGCGATGCTCTGCCCATCTGGGGCGTCGCTCTGTTGCAACCAGAGCCATTCTAGTGCCTGAGGCAGAGGCCACGGAGCCATCCTTAGCGCCCGGCCAACTTTGCTCCAATGGAGCATTGGCTGCGGGAGGGAAAGAGAGAGACAGAGAGGAAGGAGAGGGGGAGGGGTAGAGAAGCAGATGGGCACTTCTCCTGTGTGCCCTGGCTGGGAATCGAACCCGGGACTCCTGCACGCCAGGCTGATGCTCTACCACTGAGCCAACTGGCCAGGGCACATAAACATAAAAATTTGAAGTCTTCATTCTCTTAAAATGTTTCAAATGCATAAAGGTGAAGTGTGTACAATTCATTGTTGACAGAAAAATATTAATACTGTGGTTTTGTTACTCTCAAAATTTTTATACTTCATTTTAAAGTTTAAGAAATGGATTGACATTTAAGGAATATAGTTATCATTCCAATTAAATGGATTTATTCATGGCCACAGGTTTCACCCACAATATTTTTAGGGACCACTCTGCTGGGCCATACTGAGGTCTATTTCAGTTTCCTTTTAATGTCTCCATAACTCAAAGATAGAGTCAATAAGTCTGTATCCCCAAATTCAAGTTACGTACATTTACTAATCCAGATTCTGTAACTCTCACCCAAGTTGATTATGTACTTGTTTAAATGTTGCTTTTACTTCCCCTCCATCTTAAAGCACATTACCTTGATCCTCGCTAAATCAGACTAACAAATTTGATGGAATTATAAAGACATAGAAATATAATTTCTAAGGACAAAGACTTGCCAGTTTGATGACCTACTCTTTAAAAATATTTTTCAAATTTATACAACTGGAAGAGAGGTTTATAATGATATTCAGCTGAATTTTGTAGACTTCCTCTGATTTGCATTTAAATTCAGTCGTTCTACTGCAAGGAAAAGTTAAGTACTCTTCCTAAAAATAAAATCAAAGGCATTTTTATGAATGCTATTCATAAAAAACATATCAAAGAAATTCAGAGAAGGAAAATGACAGTGGAAGAGACCGGCAGTGATCAGGAGGAATGTGATTTAATAGTAGGGTTTCTGTTAAATGTGATAGCAATAGTAAACACAGATTTCAAAAATCATTCTTGAATGAGAAGGCATGGAAAACTATAAATAATAAGCATATAGATTAAAAACCTCAGATTAATAGGTATTATATAACAGGTACTAGAAGAGGCAGGGTGGAGCTCATGTAAAGCAGTGCTAAATGTCCCATCATCGATATTTATATACTTACAAAACCTAATACAGATGTCAAAAATAATTATTGAAAGAGCAAGGGTGATATAAAATCATCATTATCTTATATCATTACAACCCTCTACCATCATAACAGCAAGAGCTATGAAAGAGAGTAGGGTCTAGGGGAGAGAAAAATTGCTTAATTTTCTATATGCTACAAATAGCTGGACTTGAAATTTTTTTTGACATAAATGTGAAAAATAGATTTAAATGTATTCATAAAATTATGACGTTAACTGCCAGGGGAATAAAAATAGGATGGTATTGTTGGCTGGCTCCCCGAAGAGATCATTAAAATAACCTGCAGATCAAAGCCAAGTTTATTGTGTACTGCTGGAAGGGAGAGCAGAGTGTTGGGGCAGCCTCTCTAAAGGCGAAATCCAAAAGTGGGCTAGCTATGAGGTTTCTGTGTCCTGATTTAGGGTGGAAATGTCAATGCAGGGACCTCACAGGGATTTGACAAAGTTTGTGATAGAATTGTTGAGGTTTGCCCTGGCCAGATAGCTCAGTTGGTTGAAGAGTCGCCTGGAAGTGCAGAGGCTGCTGGTTCAATTCCTGGTCAGGGCTCATACAAGAACAGCTCAATGTTTCTATTTCTCTCTGGAAGGAAAGAAGGAAGGAAGGAAGGAAGGAAGGAAGGAAGGAAGGAAGGAAGGAAGGAAGGAAGGAAGGAAGGAAGGAAGGAAGGAAGGAAAAAAAAGAAGGAAGGAGGGAAGGAAGGAGGGAGGGAAGGAAGGAAGGAAGGAAGGAAGGAAGGAAGGAAGGAAGGAAGGAAGGAAGGAAGGGAAGGAGGGAGGGAGGGAGGGAGGAAGGAAGGAAGGAAGGAAGGAAGGAAGGAAGGAAGGAAGGAAGGAAGGAAGTAAGTTAGTTTACGTTCGATGGATATGGAGAGGTGAAGATTTTGAAGTTGATTCCGCCAAGAATAAACAATAATTTGATGAATCCACTTGAGCAATCTCCTGTTTCATAGGAAGAAGGGACTATTGTTCCCTGTTCTGAAGAGAACAAGGTGAATAGTCCATTGTTCAGATAAATGGATTTTCAGCAAGTTTCTGCCACAAACATTCAAGTTACTGGCAACTTTGTTTTTCTGGGCAAGAATTTCCAGGCATAATAGAGTTATGTTAATGTAGGCAGTAAATTGTACTGATTAGATGGTAACAATGTTTTTTTGTGTTTCTTTACACACCAGAATTTTTAAAAATGTAAAAGAAAACATAGCTTGTACAGAAAAAAGGAGGGAAGATAAATAATAAAATGAGCATAAAATTAAAAAAAAACAAAAAGTAAGAGGGCAAGAGGAACACCAAACACACCAATAAATGCTAAAAATTAAAAGAGCTTAAACTATGCAGTGAAAACATGCATTTAATTATGTACTAATTGAAGGTTAACATATTTTATAGTGATACCTGTAGATTAAAAGTGAGGAATGGGCAATGACCACACACAAACACATTAATAAGGAGTATTATACTAATGCAGGGAATTAGAATTCAAAACAAAAATTATTAATGTTGTAAAGGAAAATTCATTAATTTTCAGCTTCAACTCTTTGTTCAACATCTCAGAACACGTGTAATATAAAATAATCACCTCAAGGCTCTGTCTGTGTTGCTTTAATTTCATTCATTCATTCATTCATTCATTTATTCATTCATTCATTCTTATTCATTCATTTGGTAATATTGAGCATTGTGCCAGGCACTGAGGCTCATGGTGGACAAGTCAGAAACATCCCAGCTCAGTCTCAAGGTGGGTGGGAAAGAGACAGGAAACATATTACCACATTATTAAACAACATAACTTCAATTTGTGATTAAGTGTTTTGAAAAAGATAAAACAGTTTTATGAGGGAAAGTTACTTGGTTGGAAGGAAGATACTCTTTTGGATTCAGAGGTCAAGGAAGGCTTCTCAGAGGAGGTGGCATAAACTGAAACCTAAATGACAAGGAGTCAGTCATGTGAAAATCTTAAGGAAGTGTGTGTAAAAGAGAGGAATGAGCAAATGCTAAAATGCAGAGCAGAGAGTGAGTGTGGTATATTTCAAGGTCAGAAAGAAGGGGGGGTGTAGGGACAAGGGATAGATGACGTCAGGGAGGTGGATGAAGCTCCCCGGTCATGTCTGACCTTGAGGCCGAAGAAAGGGCGTGGATTTTATTCTATGTGCAAATGAAACATGATCCTGTCCAAGTTGTTATCTTTCTTTGAGCTAAAATACTTATGCAACATCCTACCTGTTCTTGTTTCTATCATTCATAGTTCTATGTTTGCAGTTATTTGTATAGACTAATGTGAGAGTCAAATTTTGAAGCTTACTAGGGAAATCAAAGAAATGTTTAAAATATATTGGTTTAGTTTTTTATTCTCCCGGCAGAGTTTTAACAAAACAGACTTTTTTTTATTGCACTGACTCCTTCGAAATTCTCTTGAGTTATTTGATTTCATTTTAAAAAGCCCACAAGCACCTATATTTTTTAAGAATTCTGATATTGTCAATGACTGACAGTGATTTCAGATTCTTTTTAAAGAAATATTACTACAGCGATGCTCTTATTTAATATTTTAGGCATAACGATTTAATGCCTGTTGCTTATAATGGGATAAAATGGAAATAACTTTAATTTCCATCAGTGAAGAGAGGAGAAATAAAATGTTTTTGACATATGACGGAAGATTATTCAGCAGTTTAATGGATTAGATTTCTGTGTATCCGCCTGGACAGATCTCTGCAAAAAGGCAAGGGAGGAAATGGAAAAAAATACAACTCCCCACCACAAGACTTATTGAGAACCAATTGACACGTAATATTGTGTAAGTTTAAGGTATACAAGAGTTGATTTGATACATTGCTATGTTGCAAAATGGTTACCACTCTAGCCCAGTGGCATAAGGTTGCAGGGGCATGAGAACACTTTGAGGGGTGACAGGTATGTTCATTACCTTCATTATGGTGATGATTTCACAGGTGTAACTGTGTGTCACAACTTAGGCAATTTTACATGTTTTTATGTGCAGTTCGTTGGATGTCAGTTATACCTCAATAAAGCTATTTCAATGATTGTAGTTGGTCATTGACTTAAAAAGGGACAGTAATGTTTCTTCCTTACTTGTGTGTGAAATGGTAGCGCCCCTTCAAATTAGTGACCCCTTTGATTTCAAAAAGTACAGCAATAAATGCCTTTGATCTGAGATTCTAGTGGCTGAGCTTGATGCCGTTCTCAGCTGAAAACTGATGCTCACCAATATAATAGGCAATCCTAGAGGGAAACCAAGGTCAGATGACTAAGTTCTGGCCAATGAGATTAAAGCAAAGGTGATGTGTGCTGCTAATTATAGTTACCCACCAGTCTAAGAAAGGTGCCCCTAAAATTGCAAATAGATCTGTTTGTCATATAGTATGGTAAATACGCCTGTTTATTTCCTGCTTTATAATTCTTTCCCACAGAAACTATGTTTTCAACATATAAACACCCCTGTTGCAACTTGATTGTGTGTGGAGTGGCATTACAATGCTTCCTCCCTTCATGTCAATGCTGTTGACTGCTATACCCATTCTGAAGCAGGCTCCTTCCGTGTCTTTGGACAAGTCGTTTAGTGTTTCTGCTCCAGGTCCCTCCACTGTGCAATGTGGATAATATTACAGGGCTTGGGGGTGCTGTGAGGATTCATTAACATTGACAGAGCACTTTGAACATAACACTTGCCCTCTTCACACATTTTATCCAGAGACTTCAACAGAATGTACCCACAAGGCTGGTCCCTTTTATCTCTGTCTTCCAGATCAGGTTATGAAGCAGGAGAAATGAATGGCTTGCCCAGAGCCACTCAGTAAACCAGAGGACCAGCCCCGAGGAATCCTCTGGAGTATTGACTTCTAATCTTGTTGCAACAACCAGTGCTTACATGCCCTGTTTTGAAAAAGGGGTCCATCAATGCCAAAAGCCTTTGTCATGTAGTTACTTCTCTCTGGTCTGTTTCTTGTGTGTCGGCCAAGATTTTTCTGGGTTGGTTTGCATTGACCTCCGGAGAGGAGGGCTCTTCTCATCAGAAAAGAAACTCCAATTTTTTGAGAGAGCCTAATGAGCACAGGACTTTAAAATCTGTATTCCAGTCAAGTTCCCTAGAGTTTATGTTTGCCTTTGTGACTTTGGTTATAAAACTTAAGACACAAGGTCCACCCGTGCAGAAAAGAAATAGTCATTCTATTGTTTAAAATTGCATTGGGATTTTATTTTACTTTTTTAAAGAAAGCACACAGGACAAAATGAACATTTCCAATACTCCTGCCAACAGCTAACAACCTCTGCTAATATTTTAGCTTTAGCTATAGTCAACTTGGGTTATTAAAAAGTATGTATAAAAATCTCATTTAAAGAAAACTGGATCATACTGCAAAGATCATTTATAACATGCCCATCAATGTAGGAGAAACCGCTTTATTCTCTCTGGCCTCATCACCCACTGCCTTCTCCTTAGTCACTAAATTCCAGTAACCCTGCCCTTTATTCAGTTCTAAATGAAACATATCCTGTCCTGTCTGGGATATTCATATTGTCCCTCTTCCTTCCCCCTCCCCAACGTAATGGCACCTTCTCCCTAATCTCTTCACATGCCCCAACCTTCCAAAAGAATCAGGTCCTCTCTCCTTGTCCTAACATCCTGTAACTTTCTTTTGTGCACAATTTTACACTTCTGCGAGTATTTTATTAACATCTTGCACCTCCAGGAGGGATGGCACAGGGCGGAGTCTGGTCTCTTGCTATTTGCTCCATTGACTCCTCACTGCCTAGCAAGCCAGGTTCAAATAATATCTATTGAATGAGCAAATAAGAAACGACATCTTTTTCATCTGTTTTAATGGTTTTTCTGTAGATTGGCGACAGAATGGTAAGTGTGACTCTTCCTGTTGACTCAATTTCAGCAGAAACCTCAAAACCCCAGGGCGGGAAAACATTTAGAAAACACTCTAAAGCAAGGTGCTGGACCATCTGTGCATAAATTGCAGAAGGAGTCTAGCAAAACTGTTTTGTCTGTATTTGTTAATCATGTGACTCCAGCTTAGATAAGAGATTGTGATTCAAGAAATTAAAGAAGAGGCCCTGCCGGTTGTCTCAGCAGCAGAGTGTTGACCAGGCATGTGGAAGTCTTGGGTTTGATTTCCAGTCAGAACATACAGGAGAGGTGATCGTATGCTTTTTCGCTCCTCCCCCTTCTCTCTCACTCTCTCTTTCTTTTCTCTCCCGCAGCCATGTCTCTATTGATTCAAGCACATTGGTCCCAGGTGCTGAGGATGGCTCTATGGAGCCTCACCTCAGGTGCTAAAGATAGCTTTGTTGTAAGCATGGCCCCAGATGGGCAGAGCATTGGCCCCAGACACGGGGGTTGCTGAGTGGATCCTGGTTCAGGCACATGCATGAGTCTCTCTATCTCCCCTACTCTCACTTAAAAAAAAAAAAAAAAGAAAGAAAAAAATTAAAGAAGAATTGTTTCTTTGGCAGAGAATAGTTCTCCCCACGAGGCAGGGAGCAGGGAGCTACCTCTTATCCTACAGCAGGGGAGTGATACTTAACAGGATCACTCAGAAATACAAGTCTCCACAAGTGTGGGGGACACAGGGGCTGGTGTCTGACCTGCTCCTTAATCATCTAAAGGTGGAGGCCTGGGTCGACCAGTTGCTTTGACTTGTGGCAGCACTGAGAGCAACCGCTGCCCTACAGTGAGTTGATGTTGGTTGATGGTGGCAACAATGGGTGAGTTTTTCCTCTGGCCAGTTGATCTCTCAGAGGGAACAGGTAGAGGCTGTCTTAGGTTACAACAACCAGGAGGACCACCTGGAAGGGGAAAGGGGAAAGGGGACCCAGTATAACCCTGGAATCCCAGGGAGTTCAGTGGGGTAAAGAGTAGCCAGACAGAGAAAAGGATTGAAGGTCGAGCTCTGAGCAGGTGCACCTCTGTGAACTCATGACAGTTCCTTAAGAGAAAGAGCTAACATTTATATACCTGCTGCCCAGAGGACGTCCAGCACCATGCAAAACTTGGAGCAAGCAAAACTTTCCTGTGTTCTGGCCTCTTCACCCCCCTGTCCTCTAGTCCTGGAGGGTCCAGGTCCTGTAGCTATCACTTGGAAGAAGAGGCAGAGCAGAAAATCACAGAACATCTATCCCCAACCCCCACTATGCTCCCACGCCTGAACTGGGACCCAGGATAAATCACCAATGGATAAAACTCCGTGTTATGTGACCATTGAATTAAAATAGATTCTTTATTACATACTAGTTGCCAAAAGGGCTAGGGAATTTATGGAGATTTTATTTGGGTTTAGAGAAAGAACATTTCAATAAGCAAAGCTTAATGAGGAATGAGTGGACCCCATTGATCCATGCTCCTTTGGCTATTTGGTTACATGGTATGTACATGTGAAAAAATACTTTTAGATGTATATACAACACATTAAAATATATATGTTATATTAAGGTATATGTGTTATAGTAAGATAAATGTACATATTATCATAAGCAAGATCATAGTGAATATTCTTGTAAGTAGATATTTGGGCCTTTGGATACATTTCCAGGGTGGTACTTGTCAAGGACCAAGGATGAACAATTTTGCAAGTTTAAAATTTTTAATAGATTTCATCACTTATGCTTCAAAACAGTTACACCAATTGATATAAAATTACATTCTCATCAGAAGCTTCATTTCTCTTTTTCTTAAAGATTTTTGGGTAAAGGTCTTTAGAAGTAGATTTTTATATGGTTTCATCATTTCCAATCCAGTTCCTTTTTTAAAATTTTTTATTTATTTGTTTATTTATTTTTATTAAGTGAGAGGCAGGGAGGCAGAGAGACAGACTCCTGCATGTGCCTCGACCAGGATCCACGAGGCAAGTCCTCTACCTGGCGATGCTTTGCCCATTGGGGGCCAGCTGCTCCGTTGCTCAGCAACCAAGCTATTTTAGTGCCTGAGGTGAAGCCATCCCCAGCACCCAGAGTCAATTTGCTTGAACCAATTGAGCCAAGGCTGTGTGAGAGGAAGAGAGAGAGAGGGAGAGAAAAAGAGAGAGAAAAGGGGGAGGGGTAGAGAAACAGATGGTCGCTTCCTCTGTGTGCTGTTACTGGGGAATCCAACCTGGGACTTCCACACCCTGGGCCAACTCTCTACCACTGAACAAACCGGCCAGGGCAGTCCAGTTCCTTCTAATGTATTTTTTATTCATCAGACAGAATAATATTTTGGAAATATAAATCAGATGTCCCTGCATGATTTCCTGCTTTTGAATAGAAAGTAGTCCCTTGCTGTGTGGCCTGTGAGGACATTCACTCTCCATACCTCTCCCTCCTCAGGGCTCAGGACACACCGTGCTTCCCCCGGCCCTTTGATCTTGCCAAGCTCTCTCCTGCATCCTGGTGTTTTTAAGTGTTCTTGTCTCCAGCTGGAATGCAGTTGCTCAGAGGTGTCACATAGCTTCTCATCTTTCCGCCTGAGCTCAAATGTCACCTCCGCAGAGAAGTCTTCCCTGACTTGGGCTGCTTATTATTTCCTCCCCAGCACATTGCTCATTTCCTTCTCACCCCCATCGCTACTTATGTAAATTCCTTATTTGCTTGTTTAGTTTTTCTGTCTCCTCCTGGGATACAAGCTCCATGGGGACAGGTCATTGTGGACACTCTCCGCCTGGGGCAGGTGCTCAATCAATATCTGTTGCATGCAGGAAGGCAGCAAAGGGAGCAATGAGTAACCAGAGAGAGCAGACCTCTCCACAGGGCCTCTCCCACCTGGCTTCAGGGCCATCTCTGAGTCGTCCTTCGTTAGCTGGGTACAGATGGGTGAGGGAGACCCGGCCCAGAGCAGACAGCCTCTCTCTGTAGCCACAGCCCCATCATTTTCATTAGTGCTGTCACACCTTGCCCAATGAGCGGCTGCATATGTTTCTGTGACTCTCCCACTGAGAGCAGCGGGCAGTGGGGCCAAAGCTCAAGTTATTTTTGGTAAAGATATTGGACAAGTGCCATTGCAGCCTCAGCCTGGGTACTTTGTGGGACTTGGTGGAAATACAGCCTCCTTTGGTGAAGCTGGGAAGCGCATCACCTGCTCTGGAAAAGTGCAGAAACTTCTGGTTATATCTGCATGCAGTTTTTTGTCCTGAAGAGGTAAATAATAATAGCAACATAAAATAAATAATAATAATGTAAATAGTAGTAACAGTAGTAGCAATAGCAATGAAATGCAGAAGGAAAGGCACGAGTCTTTCGTATTTCAAGCCAGAGTATATTTCTGCTTGGAATACATCAGAGGAGGCAACCTTTGAATTAATTCCTGCCTCTGCAATGCTATGGTTACAAAGTTCTATTTCAATGCATGGCATAGTTTTGTTTCAGATCAACAAGACACCAGATAGTAGTACAATTGTATGTATTCCATTTTGAATGTACACTGATTTCATCTTAATTAACATGTTTTTCATAAGGATAGCATTAGAGACTGAATGTTTGGGTTCCTTCAGCATTTACCTATATGTTGAAGCCCTGACCCCTGATGTGATGCCATATGGAGGCGGGCACTTTGGAAGGAGATCAGGTTAGATGAGGTCGTGAGGGAGGGGTCCTCATGCAGCTCTGTAAGCACTACTTACACGGCACATCTCTGTGAATAATTCCTTTCCCTCCGGCCACCCTGTGCCCTGCACATTTGGGGAAAGTATTAGTGGCTGACTATCCTGTGAATAGCATAGCACAGTCTGGGTATTTTGCACTCATCAGTTTGACTTTACCGAAAACACACAACTAAAACCATATTCAATTTTGCAATTAAAAAAAATCCATTGTTCTCCTGGCCAGTTGGCTTAGTGGTAGAGCATCAGCCCGGCGTGTGGAAGTCCTGGGTTCAATTCCCAGCCAGGGCACACAGGAGAAGCAACCATCTGCTTCTCCTCCTCTCCCCCTTCCCCTTCTCTTTCTCTCTCTCTTCCTTTTCCACAGCCATGGCTCAGCTGATTCCAGTGCTTTGGCTCTGGGCACTGAGGATGGCTCCATGGAATCTTCACCTCAGGTGCTAAAAATAGCTTGGTTGTGTATAGAGCATCAGCCCCAGACTGGGGTCACTGGGTGGCTTCTGGTCAGGGTGCATGCAGGAATCTGTCTCTCTATCTCCCCTCCTCTCACTTAAAAAAAAAAAATCCCGTGTCTTGCCCCTGGCCGGTTGGTTCAGTGGTAGAGTGTTGGCCTGTTGTGTGGAAGTTCCGGGTTTGATTCCTGGCCAGGGCACACAGGAGAAGCACCCATCTGCTTCTCCACCATTCCCCCTCTCCTTTCTCTCTATCTTCCTCTTCCCCTCCCGGCCAAGGCTCCATTGGAGCAAAGTTGGCCCCGGCGCTGAGAATGGCTCCATACTTCCACCTCAGGCACTAGAATGGCTCCAGTTGCAGCAGAGCAATGCCCCAGATGGGCAGAGCATCGCTCCCTGGTGCGCATGCCGGGTGGATCCCTGTTGGGTGCATGCCGGAGCCTGTCTGCCCCCCCTTCTCACTTGGGGAGGGGGGAATCCCATGTCTCTTCACATCTGGTTGGATATTTTCTAGTTTGATTCCAGTGTTCTCACATCTAGCTTAATTATTTATGAATGTTGACTGTACTCAACATTAAGTACATGGGGAAAGATTTCTCAGTCTCAGGTTTTGTCAGTAATTATTTCTGTTACCTCTAGGCATCCATCTCAAGCTCTAATGCCAAATTCCCTCACTTTGTTTCTGTGATACTGTTGCTTTAGTCTACAAATGATTAGTTGGACAAATACCTTCCATGGACAGGCCTTGTTCATGGCAACCATGAACAGTTTGTTTTTTTTCATGATTTAAGCCTTCAAAATGAATTCTCTAAATGATTTTGATTACTTTATCCTCTTTTAGAGAGAGATTTAAAATGAAAACATCATTTATGTCAAATGACAACATGATGACAGAGCTGTTGGTTTACTATGTAACAAAAAGAGTCTTCCCAGCCCTGGCTGGTGGCTAAGTGGATAGAACATTGGCACAGCTTATGAACGATCTGGGTTCGATTCCTGGTCAGGACTGACAGGAGACGCAACCATCTGCTATTTCCCCACTCACTCTCTTCTCGCCCTCTTTACCTCCTGCAGCCAGTGGCTCAATTGCTTTCAGTGTAGCCCCCAGCACTGAGATAGCTCCCCTGGAGCAATGTCAGTCTCAGGCACTAAAAATAGGTTGGTACTTGAGCATTGGGCCAAGACAGGGTTGCCAGATGGATCCTGGTCCCTGGTGCACAGAATCTGCTTCAATATCTCCCCTTCCCACAAAAAAACAAACAAACAAACAAAACAAAACAAAAGAAAAACACACCAAAAAAAAGGAAAGGAAAAAGAGTCCTCCCTGCCTGAATACTTGCTTTTTGCATGTCCCGGGTTAATCTCAGCTCTCCTATGATACATTCTTGGGTTTTTCTCTTCTTTAACTGACACCCATCAAACTAAAAGGTGACTAAAAGCTAATGTTCCCAGTGAGAAAAAAAGTCCTATAATCTTAGAGTTGAAAGGCCTTCAAAGGTCAGCAGGTCAAATAAATAAATGAATTTTCTTCTTAATAGCTCTGACCAAAGTTCACCCAGCCTCGGTTTAGTCACCTCCAGTCAGTAAGAATTGTCAGCTTTCTGAGGCGGTGTTTACCTTTGTGGTTAAGGCAAATGATTAGAAAGCTCTCCCTCTGGCAACCAGCTGGTAACCTCCTTGCTCCATGACACTTGCTTTTGCAGAAAGGTTATAGGGCCGTGTTTCCTCCTTTTGGTCCTAGCCCTGTGGGTCCTGGGGTAAGTCTCTTTATTCTCCTGAGCTTTAGTTTCCATAAAATGTGGGTGACGGCGATCGTATCTATCTCAATATTCCTTTAACAGGATGAACACACTGTCCAGCATAAATGGTGCCCCCCAAATGTTAGCGGGTATCATCAAGTTAAGCGTGCTCCTGGAAGACAGTACCATCAGGTGAGTGCAATGTCTGGTCCCCCTTCCGTTTTATTCTATAGACAGTATCCTGTAGTAGTAATAAGGGTGAGCTCTATTGCGGGGCTCTGGAGGCATAAAAATGGACCTGGTATTTATATAAGGAGGGGACCTACCTCAAAAGGTATAGGGGAGTTTAAAGGGCTTAAAACAGTGCCTGGTACTAAGGATTTATTGAGCACCTGCTCTGGCCCAGCCTTTGGCCAAGCTTGAAACCAAGACATAGCGCCTGGGAAACTTACATTCGGGTGGGAAAAACAGACTCAAACAATAAAAATCTGGCAAATTATATCACTGAAGGCGGGGGCCAGGATGCCAAGGAAACCAGAGGGAGCAAGTCGCTTAAGCCTTAAGCCGTGGCAATAACCCTGCCCTAGTATGCCAAGGTCAAGGCAAACCATGGCAACACTACCTCCCCAGATAGACACACAGCAGAAATAAAAATCACTCCTTCTCAGGGACGAGATGGAGCTGAAAGGAGAGGCGGGGTAGGCGGTGGCTGGGAAAAAGTGAAATTTTCTTTCCTCCTAAAATAAGCCACCGGAGCGAGGAGAGAGGAGCGAGGAGAAAGGGAGAGTGATCCCGGCAGGCTGTCAAGGAGGTGCAGGGGGCGAGGTGGACCTGCACACATGCGGGGTCCGCGAGGAGGGGAGGGGGACGGGCTACGTGAGCGAGGACCCGGGAGAGTGCATTCAAGTGTGTCGGCCTGCGGGTGGCCACCGCCTGGCGCAGGGACCCGCGGGGCTCCTCCTCTTCGACTCCCTCCTTCTTCCTCCTCTGCCTCCTCCTCCGCCTGCTCCTCCTGGGCGGGAGGAGGCTGGGCTGGATCCTTGAGCTGCCGCCGCTGCCCCTCCTCCTGGCAGGCTGGCTGATGAGTCAGCTGACGCTGGCGCTCCAGCCTCGCCTGGCGGCGCCGCGCTCTCTGCGCTCCCCCAAAGTGGCTGCAAGCCGGCCGCCCACTTTCAGGGTTGGGGGGACAAAGTGATGTGCGCTTTTTAGAGCCACGCCGAATCGCAGCAGAAGCAGCTTCACCTCTTCAACTTTCTCCCCGCCCCCACGCCTTCTCTTGACCCTGTCTTCTACCCTCCCCAAAACCACTTAGGGTGCGTGCGCTTGGGTGAGGGGGGTCCGGGATGGCTTCAAATTTTAATGACATAGTGAAGCAAGGGTATGTGAGGATCCGGAGCAGACGCCTGGGGGTGAGTATCAATCCTTTTTTTTTTTTTCCTCTCTGTTCGCTGGTTCAATTGTCTTTCTCCTTAGCCAGCATCTCCGGAGGGAGGAAGCAGGTCCCCCGGCCGGGCGCTGTGAATGGCGCGTGGCGCTCTCCGCTGGAATCCACACCTCCCGGGGCTACCGCTGTAGGGCCAGGTCTATGTATGTAATGGATCTATCTTTATCTCTCGGATGACTTGGCTTTCTAATGGTGGCCGCGTGTTCGGCTTCAGTAGTCACTGGAGCCCATCTACTCGAAATAAATATTTCTCGGTAGCCATGGGAGTTAGAGTTGAGAACCCGGGAGGGTGCTGAGCCTGCCGGATGTCCCCGGTGTCCCTCTTCCCACTCACGACCAACTTAACTTTTACCGGGGGATGGACCAGCTGGCCGAGAAAGAGGGGAGACGCCCTCGGTGTGAGCAAGGTCAGCAACCCTCGGACCCCAGGGAGAGGTTTCTGCTGAGTGTAAGGTCTCTCTGGACTCCGGGTTCTGGACAGTGATCCAACACCTCTGTCCCCAGGTGTTGGCAAAGGCGGTGTGGGTGGCCGATGGCCAGGCCAACTTGGGGTAGATACCGGACTCTGAATTTTCCCCCGTCCTTGGCTTGGGTAGTGGATTTCTGCTGCTGGAACACACATTGGAACCCACTGAGATTATTTGGGGTGCAACCTAATCCCTGGCACAGCGCGAGTGTTGCCTAAATATGTATGAATGAATCGGAAGGTTCTCGCAGGGGACAAATGATGGCACAGGGATGGCTCCTCTCTTACAACTCTTTGTCTTTTCCCATCTCCTTTCATTGATGGCACCTCAGGGAACACTCCTGCTTCTCTTTGGGCTTGAGGGACGGGAAAGGAATTCTTGAGGGAGGGGGAGGAAACTGGAACGATTTTTTTTTTTAAATTTTAAACTACCTCATTTTTCTTTGCCTTGTGGCAAGAGTGGTGGCTGTCATTGTTTATTGTGTGCATTTGGCGAGAGGTGGGGGGAGGAAAGTTTACTTTAATGATATCCGAAATCATAATAAATGTCGATGGTGAGGCGGAACGGCCCCGCTGGGAAGGGAGTTAGGCTGATGAGGTCTTTCTCTACAAATATGTCATTGGCACCTTTCTCTTTACTTGGTCTTTGGACTTTCTTGATGTGCCAGATAATGTCACTGAAAATTTGAAAGGAAAATTTTTACTGAGGTAAACAGCAGGGGAGAAAAACCTGGTGATGTAATTATTAAAAAACTCTCGCCTGGTTTGTTTGTGCCCCTTTTTCCCTCCCCCCTCCCCTTCTCCCCCCTCCCTCCCTTCCTTCTTTCCTTCCTTCCGCCACTGGTCACCATGTTTTAGCAATTATGTCCTGTGTTATTGTGAATACATACATATATAATTAGGGACAAATGTAGCAGAACCAACCAGTCCCTATCAGCCCTACCTAAGTTGCCTTGATTTCCATTTTCGCTATGCAAATATTCTCATTGGCGGGAGCAGCTATTGTTGGGGTACTTAACTGAGTGACTCTCAGGTAAAGGGCAAGAAATAATAGGAGCTTTATGTTTATGATCGCTTTATGGGCAAGCCAGAGGGTTGTAATAATAAAGGCAGCATTGAAAAAACACCATTCTAATTATAGCCTTATTCCATCATGTCAATTGAGGAAATTGTTAAGTGACATCTATTCTGTGTTAGGGAGCATTCCAATAGGAAGAAGACATGCATTATTAATGTACAAAATGTGAATTATTCATAAGGACTGAAGTTTATGCCAAATTGTGACACATGGTGACTTATTTGAAAGACTAGTTACCATAACTTTCTAGCTTATGGTAATTGAAATTATTTTTCTATATTATCAGAACTGACACAATATAGCCCTCTCTGTGTGCCAATGTTTATAGACAGATATCTGAAGCAGTGAGAAGGGAAATACAGTTTGCGTTCATTTTATATTTTACAGTATTTCGGATGCCAGCGAGCAGTATACTTTCTCAGGGTTTATTCATTTTGTCTTTGTGAACACTCACATGGATTTTAGAGTATCTGTTGAGTGATGGCTATTGCTTGCTCATAGAGAAAAGGTCAAAAATATAATCAAAGAAATATGATCTTCTGTGTTAACATTGGTTTTTTTTTTTAAATCACCAGTTAATTTTTAAACAGTGTTCTCACAATATAATTTATTTACATAAACCAAGGAGGCTGATTACACAGTTGTCAGAAAACGGTGTGAACTAGAGTTTTGAATGGAGACTGCAAGTAATGGTGAAAAACGAAGGCCTCAGGGAAACGGTGTAGGGAACCTCTGTCCAAAGTAAGACATGGTAATGGTATTTGTCTAGGCTGCATGTAACCTGGAACAGCGTGTATGACAGGTGCAAGTCTCAGAGAGAGGTAGGGCCTAGGTTCTGCTATAGAGTTAGCACCCAGTAAGTGCCCTTTGAACCAGGCATTGAATTACAGAGTAAATGCGTGACTTTGCAATCCATAAGCCTCTTTAGGAACTGATACAACATAGTGGTTTTATTAATGGAATCCAGACAAGTGTCTGTGGGTTAGAACCATGTTTGGGATGGTTTATAATTAAACAAGAAAACAACAGTTCATGGTAAGCAGCTGTTGTGCCAAGAAATGCTCCCTCAGATTTGAAAAAAGAAAGGGGGACAAATTCTGCTTCTATGAGTCATTGGCTCTATGGCCCTTGCCCTTTCTTGGCCTCAGTTTTCACATCTGTACAATGAACACTAGTCATGTTGGGAGCCTTAAGCCAGATAATACCTGTGAAAATGCAGTGAACGCATACAGCATAGGTTCTGATTGTATTGTTTCTTTAGTTTAATCAAAGATGAGTGAGAATAAATGGAAAGATGTAAGGATCATCAGTTTCTTTATTTTTATATTTTGAAGTTTCTAAAGGCATCAATGTTTATGCAGCTGGAGAGATTCTCATTGGATGAAGCTTTTTACAAATTCTGTACATTGAAGTGATTATTTATTTTTAATTTTTTTTTGTTGGACAAGAAACATTCTCAGACCATCCCCATTCAAATGGGTGGTGGCTTAGTGCTCATCTATAGTTGAGATCTTAAACTGTTTAAGTGATTATATAATCAAATAGGTATTGACTTTTTTCTTTAAACAGAAAAAAGCTTCATGAAATTCGATGGCCATAACTCAGAAGTCTTAGTGTCTTCCCATCTGATGCCCTAATTCACTCTCCATTGGCTCGGGGAGATCTCGAGATCTGGAACAGTATTTGTTCAGAATGGCCATGTTACTGTTTGGGGGGCAGTGGAGTGGGAAGGGGAGCAGCTGTCTACAATTATTTGGCTAACCCACACAAGGCCCTAAAAACGTATCCTTGGATGAGTGGCATATCAGACAAGTCGTACATCATTAACCTGACTGAGTGTGTGGCTTAGATGGCACATTTCAACCATCCTCCCTTGGTTTCTTCCTTTTCCGCAAAGAGAGAATGTCCCAGTCAATAACTGCTATGGCTTGTCCACCATCCAAACCTCAGAGTTGGAACTCCCACTTAGCCTTCTTCTCTACATGCAACCCCCGGATTGCTTGCCTTTAAATAACATCTGTCTGCTTTTGTCTACCAATGACCTCTTCTCCTGTCTAGCCCACATCTCCACCTGGACATCTACCAGGTGCCTCAGACTTAAAGCCTCCCAAACCCTTCATTGTTTCATCCAAACCAGTTTCTGCTAGAGTCTGCACCTCAGCCGCTAGCTAAGGTCCCAACATTTTAATTGCCCTGGTAAAAATTGAACAAGCAAGGAAGCAATTAAACAAACTTCCATGGCATTTCTCTCTCTTTCCTTTTTCTCTCAACCCAAACCATTCATCTGGAGATTTTATGGGTTCAGTCTTTGAAATACGCCTAGAATCCAACTCTCTCACACCATGCCACCATTGTTACCACCTTGGACCAAGCCCCCTCATTCCTCTCTGTAATATTGCAGTAACCTCCCAATCTGTCTCCCTGGCTGCTCAGGAGAGACCCCACCAGGCTCTTTCCGTCTAAGTTAGAGTGAAAGCTTTACAGTGGGCTCCAAGTTCCTTGGCTGTTCCTTCTGCTTGGAATGGTGTTCCCCTGGATGTCTCTTCCTGGCTCCCTCCTCATTTTCTTCAGCCTTTCCTCAGATTCCACCTTCTCATTGAAGCCTTCCAGATGCCCTATCTTATTTCCTCCCTCCCCCACCCCTTGTGTCCCTTTCCTTTATTCTTTCTAGAATTACCACCTTCCTTACATATTGGTCAGTGGATTTCATTTGTTGATTGTTTCCTCCAACTAGCATGTGAGGCTGTGTGAAGGCTGGGAATTCTCTTGCCTTTTATTTATGTTATAGCTGAACCCCCATGCCTGAAACAGTGCCCAGCACGGAGCAGGCAGTGTGATGAAAATGTCTTGAATGAATGCACGAAACTCTCACTATGGACTAGTTTAAAAGCATATTCTTAGTACTGGCCTGTTGGCTCAATGGAAGAGCATTGGCCTGGCATGTGGACATCCTGGTTTGATTCCCAGTCAGGGTACACAGAAGCAGCGACCATCTGCTTTTCCACCCCTCCCCTCCCCTCCCCTCCCTCTCCCCTTCCCTGCTCTCTTTCCCTCTCTCCCTACTGCAGCCATGGCCCAATTGGCTGAGTACATCAGCCCCAGAAAATAGCTTGGTTGCGTGCATCAGCCCCAGATAGGGGTTGCCTGGTGGATCCCAGTTAGGGCGCATGTGGGAGTCTGTATCTTTCTCCTCTCCTCTCACTTGGAAAAAGAAGAAAAAGAAAGCATATTCTCTGGCATGAGACTCTGTTAAAATCCCAATTGAGCAATTGGTCATGTGACTTCTGATGAATTATTTAACATTTGTGAGTTTCAGTCTTCAGTAAAAAGAGGGAGACTCATAATAACCCACCTAATAGGTGATCCTTGTGAAAAGGCTTAGCACAATGCTTGATACAGTGGAAAGCCAAGTATGTTTATTACTGCTTTCCCTCTTACTACCCCCATGCTGTTAGAGGACCAGGACACTTAGGTGGTTATTGGTTTCCCTGTTTCTACTGCAGTAGCTCTCATCTTCAAAGAACTTGCTGTTTAGTTAGGAAAACTGACTTACTATATGTGAAACAATTGGCACTGATGCTAGAGATAGAAGGAATACATGCCATTGTAAGATTTTTCTTCATTCTTTATTTTTATTTATTTTAGAGAGAGAGGAAAGGAGAAAGAGAGAAATATTTGTTTGTTGTTCCACTTATTTATGCATTCACTGATTGATTTTTGTATGTGCTGTGACCGGGGATCGAACCCACAACCTTGGCGTATCCAGATGATGCTCTAACCAGCTTAGCTAACTGGCCAGGGGTGCCATTGTAACATTTTTTATATGATCCTTAGATAAATGGCAAAGACGTCAAGGCCAGAAAAAAATCATCTCCATTAACCTTGCTTGGAGTGAGTTCATCAGACTAGGGGGTATTTCTTTACTCTTGGGGGTCTTTCTGGTGGCATTAAGAATGACTTTGAAAAATTGGTCAGTGAATGTCCAGATTTTAGGAAGACATACCTTTTTACCCTTTGTTTATCTGTCTCACCAGTGCCCTGAAGAGGCTTTAATATTTCATTAGAGGTTTTGGGATTTAGAGATAATTAGGCATCTACATTTTTTATGATACCATGGCAAAGTTATAATCATAGCGTGAACATCATAGGATAATTTTATTGTATTCTATCAGTATATGTACATACACACACACACACACACACACACACACACAACCATTCAGGAAGATATGTGAAGTGTGGCTTTTCTTCCTTAAGAGAAAGAGACTTTGGGGATAACTTTGCCAGTCAGGAAATTTACGGTCCGACAGACTGAGTACACAGGCCTAAGTCAAGACCACACAGCGTTCTGGCCCAATTTGAATCCCTTCACCAGTTTCCATGTCAGTAGTACCTTCCATCTGGTCTTCAGTCCTCATCATTCAGTGGTCCATGTGGATGATGTGATTAATTATGCATAAAGGCAGCCTTTAGTGATCATCCCCCAAACTGATTTAAGCAAAGAATGGCCAATTTAGGGACTTCATGTGTAGACATAAACCCAATTGCTGATGTGATGATTTTCCCTACATCTGCCAATTTATTATTATTTTTTATTGTATTCATTAGATGACTAGAAATATTTATTTTTAAGCAAGTTTGGTCATTTTTGTTGGGGGATTATTATCTTTTGTATTTTAAGAATTTAGATTTCATTTGGGATATATTTGCTTTCATTTTAGCAATCATCAAATATTTATTGAGTGCCTGCTAGTGTTAAACTGCCTTAAATAAGATAGGTCCAGTCAACATCCTCAAGGAATTAACAGTCTGATTTAGGACTTGTGTTGTTAACTTGAGATTAATATGTTTGCTAAAGTTTGAGGTGAACTAGTCTCAGTCACAGGTCAAATATTCAGTTGAAAGCTATTTGCAGACTTCTGTTCTGGGATTGTGGAATGAGGAAGGGCACATTTGATTTTCCTCTTGCTCTAGGAATTTGATTCCAGTTGGGTGGAAATAAACCTTTGAAGATTCTAAACCAGAAAGAGATTCTGATGCCTCCCACCTGCCAGCCCCTGTTTTGGAGAATTTCAAAATGAAATTGTGAGTTTAGAAATGCCATAGATAATATGGGAATGTTGAAGTGAAGATAGCTTCTTTCAAGACTGCAGATGGCTACATTTGGGATGAGGATCTGAAAGCGGTATTTTGCAGAGCAGGTGGGGGTGGGGCTGCCTTTGTTTTACTAATGGTCTAAGCCTCTATTCATTCCCTGGATCCCAGAGACCATAAATGTGAGCTGTGGGTATCATGTCCTTGAGTGGAGCCCTTAAACAGGATCCAGGGAGAGGATGCAGGTAATTTTTCTCAGGTGATGCTTTATATTTATTCATTTTTTATTACTAGAGAGAAAGAGAGAGAGAGAGAGAGAGAGAGAGAGAGAGGAAAGAGATAGGGAGAACAGAGGAGGAGCAGGAAGCATCAACTCCCATATGTGCCTTGACCAGGCAAGCCCGGGGTTTTGAACCGGCAACCTCAGGGTTCCAGGTCGACGCTTCATCCACTGCGCCACCACAGGTCAGGCCTCAGGTGATGCTTTATAGTTTTTCTTTTATTAGATTCTTACAGAGATCTGGACCCCCTGGCCAGGCCCTATCACTGTCCACCCTCTACATCTTCCAAAAGGTTAGAACTACTGTCTTATTTTATTAAATTCTTATTATTATTTTTTAATTTTCAGATAATAGTAGGTTCCCATGGAGGTGTAAGAAATAACACAAAGTGATATCCCATATTCCTTACCCAGTTTCCTGCAATGGCAACATCATTCAAATCTCTAGTGCAGTATCACAACCAGACACTGACATTGCTACAGTCTGAGACAGGACATTCCCCCACCACAGGCTCTTTCCTCTCGCCCTTTTAGACTTACCTCTCTGCTTCCCCTCTCGCAGCCCCAGATCCCTGACAATGACTCATCTGTTTTTCATTGCTACAATTTTATCGTTTCAAGAATATTGTCTAAATGGAATCATATAGTAGGCAACCTTGGGGCTTGGAGTTTTATTCCCCTCTGGAATCAGCGTGCTACCAATGGCCCACTGCTTTTCCATTGCTACACGGTATCCCACAGTGTGGATGTACCGTAATTTGTTCAGCTGTTCATCTGTTGAAGGACATTTGGGATGGTTTCCAGTTTGGGGCTGTTATGAATAAAGCTGATACAAACGTTGTGTATGGGTTGCTGTGTGAACATAACTGTCCATACCTGTGTGGGAGGCCACCTGTGAGAAGGTGACAGGGGCCTGGATCTGACCACAAAGCCAGAATAGCAGCATTCCAGGTGTCAGGGGCCTGGATCTGACCACAAAGCCAGAATAGCAGCATTCCATTTCCCCACTACCAATAGAATCACAGGACTGGGAATGCTTTCAACCTCGGAAAGGATGCAGTCAGGTGAAGGGAAAGTTTCTCAAACTGCTTGCTCAGGAGCTCTGAAGACTGTCATTTTAGTCTGACCAGGTGGTGGCACAGTAAAATGCTGAGGACCCAGGTTCAAAACCCCGAGGTCACTGGCTTGAGCGCAGGCTCATCCTGCTTGAGCGCAGGGTCTCCAGCTTAGGTGTGGGATCTTAGACATCACTCTATGGTCACTGACTTGAAGCCCCAGGTCGCTGGCTGGAAGCCCATGGTTGCTGGCTTGAGCCCAAGGTCACACTGTCTTGAGCAAGTGGTCACTGGCTCGGCTGAAGCCCCGTGGTCAAGCACATATGAGATAGCAATCAATGAACAACTAGTGTGACGCAACTATGAGTTGATGCTTCTCATCTCTTTCCCTTCCTCTCTCTCTCTCTCTCTCTCTCAAAAAGAAGAAAAAAAGACTGTCCTTTTGGGGACCTTTGCTCATTATAATAGTAAAAATCACATCCGTGGGTGGGGATTTAAAATGCTAACCAGACATTCCTAGTATGTCGGAGCATGTAGCCTCACTACTCTGGCTCCAGCTGGTGCAAGCTCACCGAAAGAGGATCCTGGAAGATGAACCAGGGAACAGGACTCACCCAGCACCACATAAATGCAGCCCCACAAAGGCTCGGGAGCTTAGAATCCACCTTCTGAGTGCGCTCTCTTGAAACATCAAGCTTTGGACTCTTCCCTCTGAAGCTTAACAAACCTCTTCTGTTTTAACTGTCATCCCCTCCTGTGATTTCTCTCTGGGGAAATACAAGAACCTACCCCTTCGGTCGATAACACCTCTAGGTAAATGCCCGGGAGAGCAGTTGGTGGGTTATATTGGTAGTTAGTTGCCTGTTTCGTTTTCTAAGAAACTGCCAAATTGTTTTCCGCAGTGGAAACTGTTTTTCACATTCACATCAGCAACGTGCAACGTGCGAGTGACCCAGTTTCTCTGCATCTTTGCCGGAATTTGATGTTGTCGCCAATTTTTGGTGCTGTCACTACATTTTTAAAAGACATTCTAATCTGTGTGTATTATTAACAGCTCATGGTGATTTTAATTTTCATTTCTCTAACGGGTAGTGTGGTATTCAGCATCTTTTCACATGTGTATTGGTCATCTGTATGTAGTTTGGTAAAATGTCTATGCATGTTTTGTGCCCGTTTTCTATTGAACTGTTTGTTTTTTACCTGTTTCGAGACATTTTAAAAGTATATATTCTGGATATTAATCATTTTCAGACATAGGGGTCCTAAGAAAAAATATTTCATGTACTCAATACTATTCCCTTAAGGAACTTCCAGCTAATATGATAAGTGTGTATGTTACTTCTCACCCCCCAAAACCCACAATCATTGCTCAAAGTTGCCTAAACCTTTATCTTATCTTCCTTTATTTATATATACAATAAATACATTAGTGGTTAATAGAAAGAGAAATTAACCTGCTTTATGAATGGACTAGCTTAAACTAAATTAAAATACTGCTTTAAATTCAAAGCTTTTACTTAACATAAGTTTCACTGTTTAGGAAAGCAATTAAATCCTTAAAATGTATTTTATTATCTTCATGCCACATATTAACTCAATAAAAGAAATTTATCTAGAAAACCTTTAAGAAAGCATACCTCTGTGAATCCCCTAAAAAAATCAACTCTTCTGGTGAATAATTTCTTCAAGTTTTCAGGTTTTTCTCTGCCAATATGTAGATATTTTGGCTCACTTGCAAAAGAACTGCTTTTGAGCCTAGGTTGTAATTCACTAATAACCGTGGGCCCTAACCTAGATGTGATGAAACTAGTCTGATCTTTAGCATCTCGTTAATTCAGGTGCACAATGAGGTGAGAAGTGGGGTTTGAAGGGAACATTGGTCTGTGGAGTTCGCCACTGGAGAGGTCCGAGTCCTTTGAACCTGTCTTCGCTCTGCTTTTCCCCCGGTGGTGGTTTCCTCTTGGTTTCTGGACTTGCGCTGTTTACTTCCGGCCTCCAAATGACCTCCCTGACCACCACATCTAAAGGCTTCCCCTTACACACCTCTGGAACACCACTCCAGTATAAGAGTATACATAGGGCTTTTTAAGATTAGTTTCCTTATTTTTGGTTATGTTTTCTCCCACTAGAATGTAAGTTCTCTGAGCTCAAAGACCTTGGCTGTCTCATTCTCTGCTGTTAGCCCATCGTACATGCTCAGTATTTGCTAATTGAATGAATGAATCATTTTACTGCAGGTCTGAATAATAGAATGGGATATTAAATATAAGGAGACAAATAGACAAATATGTCCCAGCTGACGTTGTTGTAGATTTTGTCTACTCTTGAGTGGTAGAATGTTCTAGAATTTCTCATTGTGTCATCTGCACATACTTGGTTTCACTCCTCAGAAGCAAATACTGTGAATACTTTCTTCCAGAATAGTCTTATGTACCAAAAGTCTCATGTATGAGTGCCTATGTGCATGTGTGTGCATGTGCCTAACCTGTGCTTAAATACTCTTCTGTCCCATGGCTTTCTTACTTAGCAGCCTATCAATGATAGGATAGGTTGCTTTTCTTTTTTTTTTTTTTTTTAAAGATTTTATTTATTCATTATAGAGGAGAGAGAGAGGGGGGGGGGAGGAGCAGGAAGCATCAACTCTCATATGTGCCTTGACCAGGCAAGCCCAGGGTTTTGAACCGGCAACCTCAGCGTTTCCAGGTTGACGCTTTATCCACTGCACCACCACAGGTCAGGCTGGATAGGTTGCTTTTTCAATGATAAGATAGGATTCCAGTGTATGGATATATCTGCTATCATATAGTTATTTACTTATTTATTCATTCTTCCTTTTTGCTTCCCTTTCTTTTTTTTAATTATTAAATATGTGCATGAAGTACACTGCTCACAAAAATTAGGGGATATTTTATTGCTTCATATTCACTTCGAAATATCCCCTAATTTTTGTGAGCAGTATATTTATGTGCCCATTCTATAGATCCTAAAACTGAGTTACTAAGTCTTTCGTTCCAGTCACACAGCTGGTACGTGGCAGAGCCTGAATTGGAATTCAAGCTGTATCTCTTTTGTGGACATCTGTGTGAGTCGCTCTCTCCCTTTGCCAATGGTCTCCCAGCTCACCTGTCATCTCCCCCAGCGCGAGCACACTGGTGAATACATTCCCAGAAGTGGGACCCATCGCCCCAAGTGTACTCAAGTGTGAAGAGCGTGTTCCCCAGCACTCTCTGAGAATGCCGCTTCCTCTCATCTTACAAAAGTGTGTTTTGAGAGCTTTCTCAAGTTCTTCCTAATCTAAGAAATGGGAAATGAACCCTTGGTATATACTATAGATTTTCTCAAGCCTGAGACTGAGTTCTTAGCAATTTTATACTTAGCATCTTTTCAGTTTGCAGGCTTTTTTCCTTTTGAGAATAGTATGTACTCTACTTAAAAAGTAGTTTTTAAGTAAGGATTTAGAAAAGGTCATTTACTTTCTTAAAAACAAAACAACAAAAAGAAAAACACCTTCCAGGGAAACGATGATAAACCATATGTTAACTGTGATTGTTATTTTTATTCCAAAAATAAAATTATGATATTGAATGTTTGATCAACCTATATTAAATTAAAGAAAAGATATATATGTATTGACTCAAACAACTACATATTGACTAACGTAACCTAAGCAATATTTTTATTAGCATGGCCAGCCTGGTAAGATGTTCACATGGATCTAGCTGGGGAGGGGGATGGATATTAATGTTTTCACTCTGACTGGATGCAATTTCTGAATAGCCCACTCAGGCCATTCCTAGGTATTAAGAACCACAAGGCTGTGCTAGATGCGGGGTCTAAAGTCCCTTTCCTTTCTTCTAAGCTTCAGCCCCTCTTGGTCCTGTCCTGTCTTCCCAGGACCAGCTCTTTTCTGGTCATATCTTTTCCACTTGATCCTTCCCTTCATCTGTAACACTCTCCTGTGGCTGGCTCTTAGCTCCAAAGTTACAGTTGGACTCCCCACATCAGGTGGTAGATGCCCCAGACCATGGTTGGACCACCCCACATCAGGTGGTAGACTCCCTAACAATGGTTGGACCCCCACATTAGGTGGTAGACTCCCTAGACAATAGTTGGACCCCCACATCAGGTGATAGACTCCCCAGACAATAGTTGGGCCCCTCACATCAGGTGGTAGACTCCCCAGACCATGGTTGGACCCCCACATCAGGCGGTAGACTCCCTGGACAACAGTTGGACCCCACATCAGGTGGTAGATGCCCCAGACCATGGTTGGACCACCCCACATCAGGTGGTAGACTCCCTAACAATAGTTGGACCCCCACATTAGGTGGTAGACTCCCTAGACAATGATTGGACCCCCACATTAGGTGGTAGACTCCCTAACAATAGTTGGACCCCCACATTAGGTGGTAGACTCCCTAGACAATGATTGGACCCCCACATCAGGTGATAGACTCCCCAGACCATGGTTGGACCCCCACATCAGGTGGTAGACTCCCCAGACCATGGTTGGACCTCACATCAGGTGGTAGACTCCCTGGACAACAGTTGAACCCCCCCACACCAGGTGACCTCCCTCAGGTATTCTCCGTCTCATCACCCTTTTTGTTTCATTCAGACTCATTCCTCACAACCGGAATGGTTTTTTGCATTCTACATGTCTTGATTGTTTGGGGATTTTTTTTTTTTCTACTTATCTCTGAGCAGCGAGAGGGGCATGAGTTTTTCTACTTTTGTTCACAGCTAAATTCTCAGTGGCTAGAATAGTGCCTAGGCACATAGTAGGTGCTCAGTAAACGTATAAGTATATGAACGAAACCCTGAGATAACATTTTGCCTATTCAATGATGAAACAGACACTAATCCTAGCACGTCATGTGTATACCTACCCAGAAACGCCAAGAAGTTCTAAGAGTTCGTGTGATTTCCATTTGTAGCCCTTCTGCGTTACGCCAGCTGCAGTCTGCAGAGCAGGCTGGACGTGTGGAGTCAAGAAACCTGGCAGGAATGAGAAAGGTGTGATTGTCACCTGGTCCTGCTCCTGGCCATCTGCTGTGACCAGAGCGTGTCCCTGACCTTCTCCCACCTCAAAGTCCATCGTGGCAGACTGGAGACAGGAATGTTTGACGTCCCTCTCTCACCACCTGGCCGCCTCTGAGCCAGAAGTGTGACTGTGGCCATGACAGCATACCATACACACAAAATAGTCTCTTTAGTCCCAAGTTGGTCTCCTCTGTGCCCTGCCATTGGCCTCCTGAGCAGAAAATGGCAGAGGAAACTTTGATTTCCACTCAGATTCTTTGACTTGTGTCAGATTGTAAACAAGAACAGATAGCTTTTTAAATGCATTACTTTGGATGTGAGAAGGCAGAATTGAATTTCTGGAAAAGAAAAAGAAAGAAACAAAAAACAAAAAGGCCCACTCTACCTACAATAAACCACGGCTACGTGCACCCTAATTCTTTTTAACAAGTTCTTTGCATTACGTGTACATGAGCAAATTTAAAAAAATGCGAAACAGGATGCAATGAAGAGGAAATTTTCCTCCTACTTCAGACTTGTCTCACCTCCCCAGCAGTCATTCAGGCAGATTTGTATATTTCTATGGAGTTTATGCATAAGTATACATAAAAATGCATGTGTTTGTGTGTGTATAATTTGTTTTGCACATAGGTGTTTGTATTATAGGATATTGTTATATACAGTGTCCCTTTTTTTCTTTTTTATTTATTTTGTTTAGCGAGAGAGAGAGAGAGGGGGGAGAGGGACAGACAGACAGGAAGGGAGAGAGATGAGAAACATCAACTCATAGTTGCATCATACTAGTTGTTCATTGATTGCTATCTCATATGTGCCTTGACCACAGGGCTCCAGCTGAGCCAGTGACCCCTTGCTCAAGCCAGAGACTTTGGGCTCAAGCCAATGACCTTGGGATTCAAGCCAGCGATCTTTGGGCTCAAGCCAGTGATCATGGTATCATGTCTATGATCTCATGCTCAAGCTGGCAACCCTGTGCTCAAGGTGGTGAGCCTGCACTCAAGCTGGATGAGCCTGTACTCAAGCTGGATGAGCCTGTACTCATGCTGGTGACCTCAGGGTTTTGAACCTGGGTCCTTAGCACCCTGGACTGACGCTCTATCCCTTTTCTTTTAACTTACAGTGGAGCACTTTTCAAAAATATTTATGGATGCCCAGTGTTCACTTATTTGCTGTTCCACAACTTTTTAAATTAGTTCAGACTAATAATGGACATTTGAAGGTAATTTCCAATTTTTGCTTGCTAAACAGTGAAGTAGTAATATCCTTGGGGACACACTTCTGCATACATGATACTATGTTTCTAAGATTAAATCCTGAAAAGGGAGTTGCACTTGCAAAGTTGTGGACATTTACAGTTGTTAAACAGAGTCAATGTTTCTTCAAAGAGATTGTTCCAGGTCTGCTCCAACCCAGAGGGTTGTAACAGACTGTTCATGCCAGTCCTAACCTGGGCATGTTTAGGGGTGTTGTGTGGCCTTTCAGGTTCTCCTGCCTCTGTTCTTTGGCTCAGTCCCCCACTTCTAAATCTATTCTGTTTATAGCAAATTGATCACTTAAAAATCTCAAATCTAATCCTGCCCTCCTTCTGCTTTAAAGCTCTCTAATGCCTTCCCCTTACACATAAATATTCCGCAGTGTCCTGAAGATACTCTGATCTAGACCCTACGACGTCTCACACCACTTGAATCATTGTTCGAACCAATGAACCCTCAAATCAATGCTCCAGTCAACGTACCCGCCAACCAGTGCCCAATCCAAACATGTTTGTCTCGTGAGGCAGCTCTTTCCTCTGTTCCTGCCTCTCCACGTGCTTTTTCATTTACTAGAAATCCTTCCTCTTCCTTCTCCTTCCTTCTCATCAAGCAAACCCCAGCCGGGTTGTCACTGTCTCGGAGATGCTTCCCTGCCACCCGCCACATCTAGACCTTTTGTATTTTAAGTTAATTAAAATAAAATAAAATACAAAGAAACCACAAGATTCCTGAGTCTCGCTGGCAATACTTCTAGTGCTCAGTAGCCACATTTCGTTAGTAGCTACATTCCGGGCAGCAGAGATGGAGAAGATTTCCATGATTGCAGAGAATTCTGTTGGACAGTGCTGTCCTGTATTTATTTATAACGCTCATGGCTGTTTTAGATTATATGTTTGGAGAGTAAAGTTTTGATGATTTTACCCTCACTAGTCTGTGAGCTTCACAAAGACTCAGGTTGTTCTTATCTTGCTTCTTGATTTTCTCAGATAGACAGAGTTCGATAACTCTTTATTGAATGAATGAATGAACAAATGAATAAATGAATGAATGAATTCCTCCCAGCGCTTAGCTTTATTATTGTGCCTCATTGATCAGTAGACCTTCTGGGAAAAGAGAGGCTGGATAGTTCATGCCCTTACCCACGTCCCCCTCAACATTCCAGTTGGATACCTTAGCAGTACCGTAATTTTCTTTTATCATCATCTAGGGTTAGTTAACCTTTCCCTTGGGCTTGACCTTTCAGCATCCATTGCCTAGCTGCGGAAAGGTTGGCTGGGATTGGACTAGACCTGTGTGCTGGGCATTGGAGCCTTCCAGATCTCCACCCCTGTCTTCCAGGCCTGCATCATCCCTTCCCCCAGCTGGAGCATTTGGAGTGGTGTAGACTGACGTCTTGCAGCTGAGTCCCCTACTGCTACTGAAGAGAGCTACCTGGCTGACAGCCAAGCCCCTTCCTGGGGCACAGCCCACACTCAGCGACTGCTGCATTTTGGAACAACTCTGTAGGCATCCAAGTTTCTTTATGGGGCTGGGGGACCCTCAGAAGGCATTGTTGAGAGTGCATCATAGTTGGCCTGCCCCCTGGACTCCATCCTCCGTGTTGCAACCCAGATCTCCCCACTGAACTCACTGCATGCATATCTCCTTTTTAGAATCTACTTCCTGGCAAACTCATCCAGCAACAACCTGATTTATAATTGAAAATCTGCAGTTTTAGCCTTGTGCAAGATGAGGATTTTTTGCTTGATTTGTTGGTCCATGGTTTCCCCTGTGTTTTATATAGTGTTCTCAAAACTAACGTAGTTCTTTAGTTTAATTTTTATGAACTGAAACTTTGGTGGCTTATTTCACTGACTGTGTTGTGAACACGCTCCAGTCTCTTCAGAAGATCCATCTCATGTTAAATTAAGAAAATAGCTTAACTGGTTCATTCTATTGAATTTGTACTTGGTAAATTAGTAGTTTCAACTATGTTTTCCTCCAAGTAAACAGTAGGCAAGATTTATGTGCATATTACTTTAGCTGTTTTTGCTTGAAAGGCCTGATTACTTTTCTTTTCCCTGAGTGCTTATTTACACCAACCATAGAGGATTCTGGGATAGCTTGTTATAGCCAGAGGGAGGGAAGATGCTTTTGTCTGTGGATTTGTTTCCATTTTAATCCTGAATGGGGCACTGGGCCATCAAGTAGCCTCC